>NC_064616.1:783927359-784231668 GCF_023898315.1 Schistocerca nitens
CATAATTTTTTTCAGGTTCAATGGGAAGAGGTTTTTATATTTTCATAGGGTTTGGACAAAAGCTAATGCCTTCTTGCAAATTATCGCTGTAGTTTTTGTCCAGTTTAGGTTTTACTCCTAGACTCTTCGCTTAGAGGGAAAAATTTGTATTTGTCCCATGTAGGATTAAATTTCGGGCTAGTGAACCTTTTATGGCCAACGAGATTGGACTGCGATTTGGACGGATTATTCTCTAACCCAATATTCTGTGCCTATTTTTATAATGCACACAGGTAAGCTTTGACATTCTCGCAGAACTGACATTCTAGGTAGCTGTCCTCAAATTAACTTATTTATGCTTAAGTAATACTGGAAGTCATAAGCGTACATGCGGTATTTGCAATGGAGTGGAACTGATGGCACACCACTGACGCTCAGTGAGAAGTGTGTTGTAGCTAATACTGAACCATCGGGGGCTCCTGATACTAGCGCATCGTTGGTGAAGCTTCATGTATTAGCGAAACCACTGCACTGCCAAGTTTGGCAATTAAAACGTTGATTTCAACAGTTCAAAGGATTCTGCTAAAATCTGAAGAGCATATGGTAGTCACCCCTTGCCTGTCCATCGCTTGTTTCATGTCGAATGTTAAAGTAAATGGTTACGAAGCTTGACTGGTATTTAGCTAGTAGGTTATTCCCAGTTACATAATCGGTAAGCTGGTCGTGACTAAACTTAAGTAATACAATCTGTAACAGTGTCTGAAAAATAAAAATGGGGAGGTAGTCCGATGGCACTGTGGCAGCATCCTTATTGTATAATGGTTTGTCAAGCCCTTTTTCTAGGCAATTTGGGAAACGCTTGTTGTCAAAATGTGACTGGAAATATGGGCGACTGTGAGCGAACGTTAGTGCGTCATCGATCCGTAGTAAGACTCATCGTTCGCAACGTAATCTCGTCCACTCCAATCGGGTATGGTCTGTTACGAGTGATAGAATGTCGGTAACATGCTTAAGAAAGAATTTTTCGTAATTACCGTCTTTTGTGTATATTAAATAACTAATACGGATTTTTTTTGTTTGCCATTCATTTGAGGTTTTCGGCAAAGTGAAGTTTCGGTTTATTTCATCAAGCAGGAAGATGTGATCAGCTTGCAGCCATTACTTTGCCTCCACCTAGACCATAGGACAGCTTGTATGTGGCTGTTGACAGGTAATGTCTGCGTATGGGTTAAACGTTTCTCACAGACTGATCCTTTTCCTGCGATTCATGAGCTGTTCTATCTCATCCTTTAGCCAAGGCGAAGATTTTATTTCAGCTCGCAATAATATGAGGAATGTCTCTGTAGGTGCTCAGCTGCGTTTCTTCTATTTTTTGCGAGAATATCATGAAAGTTATGTCATGGACAAAGATGTCGATTGTGGATGTCTGAATAGTGACGATTGCTCTGTTAGGGAATTTCGTTACAAATAGATCTATGGGGTTCTATGTGTTTAGGGGTCACCTGAAGTAGCGCCACGTTTAGAGAAGAAAGCATGCACTTGAAATTACCAGCAGAGGTTAGTTGTTATTCCAGCCCCCTCAAACCCCCAGCCCACACCTTCAACTACAGTCACCGAGTGAGGTGGTGGAGTGGTGAGCATAGTGGAGGACGACGGCTCAAATCCGTGTCCATCTATGCTGATTTAGGTCCTCCGTGATTTACTATATTACTACAGACAAATCCTATATGGTTCTCTTGAAAGGGCATGACCGATTTCTTTTCCCATCCTTGCAACAATCCGAGCTTGTGTCCCGTCTCTAACGATTTCGATGCCGATGGGACATTAAACTCTACTCTTCCTCCCTTTCCCAACTATATTTCTGACAGAAACGTCGTACACATAGACTACTGGTTAAGTGTATGCATAAAATTTTCGTGTTCGACGTTGACCATAAGATCGTCTCTCCAAATATACACGGCAAAAGCGTACAGGCCGATCTCGTCTGTTGACTGATAGAGACCGCCGACAGCTGAAGACGGTCGTTATGTGTAATAGGCAGACATCTATCCAGACCATCACACAGGAATTCCAAACTGCATCAGGATCCACTGCAAGTACTATGACAGTTAGGCGGGAAATGAGAAAAACTTGGATTTCATGGTCGAGCGGCTGCCCATAAGCCACACATCACGCCGGTAAATGCCAAACGACGCCTCGCTTGGTGTAAAGAGCGTAAACATTGGACGACTGAACATTGAAAAACGGTTGTGTGGAGTGACGAATCACGGTACACAATGTGGCGATCCGATGGCCAGCCATTATTTTTTCTGTTGATACCCGTGCTTAAGCAACGCAGAATAGCTCTTGCATCCCAGTTTCACTCATAATGTAGCCCACGGCTCCCGAAAGTGACATGAAAAGAGGAAACCCTCCCAACCAAATTGGAGTCTGGAGAGAAAGATGCCACTATCTCACGTGCCTTAAAATAGAGAGGCTGGTCAAATGTAACGAAACAGACATTTTGTTTGATGCTTTTGCATTTGTTTATTGCAGTGAGAAGTGAAGTGTTCAGAGTGTCATAGTTGCTGGCGGTATATCGATGAATGGAAGGAACAGTGACTCTGACGTCGAGTACGGTTCATCGTACGTTATTTGCTCCATGAAGCCATTTCAGCATGGAAAAACATCTTTTCGTTTACCGAAAATCCACTTGAAATCAGCCAGTTTAATGTTGACTCTCGAACAATTTGCGATCAAGTCCTCAATCATGGTGCTCTTCAAAGGTGCTCCAGTATGTTCAAATATTGTTACTGGAATTACACAGAATTCTCCAACTGTGCTGGCTCTTGGAACAGTGCCTGTTCTAGCAATTACTGTACTACTTGAAGAGGCAGAAATTGCTGGCGTTACACACTGAATACTACCGATGGCTAGGAAATTATTACGGCCATCAGTTGTGTCATCGCCGACATCTGCATTGTCAAACAACCGGTGAGAGAAATAATTTGGGTGGTTAGAGCTCTGCGGGTGGTTCGTACAAGACATCTCAAACATCGTGGCCTCGTCGTAGGAACAACAGAAACCAAGTACACTTCCAGTTTGTATTAGCTCACTTGAGCTTTATTTTTTGGACAGAAGGGATCCAACCCCAACTTGAAGCGATGAATGAAAATATCTAAGCCTGGAGGAAGATATTACTGCATGAGCAATGGAAATTACTTTGGCTCTGTCTTTCTGCTGTTGGCCTGTTTTATGATCGAATAAAGCAACACTTGTAGGGTTTGTGGAATATCCTCCTCACAGTTTTCCAGAAAGTGTTGGGGATCCGGGTAACTGTCAAGGCGACACACTTTTGAACGGATACCTTCCCGGATTATGTCAGCCGTTGCTTTATCAACTCGGAGGCATTCTTCCTCCTCTTTTGCCTGTTTCAGTTTATAAAACTGCTGCGACAAGATTTTGTAAGCAGCATTGCAGAATGCGGGGTACTGTCTCTGTGTTGACCAGCTGATACGATGATGTCACTTCCATAAAGGTCTTGCAACCTTTTCTTTAGAGGTTTCTCACTTACTTTTGGGGCATAGGAATCTTTCAGAATGGCTTTCAAAGAAGACTGGCACTCCTCTCCCATGCTCTCAGTGTAGTTGCAAATATATTGTAAAGCAGAAGTGATGTATTCTTCCTGGGGTCTACCTCGGATGTTTATTGGATGTCGTATAAGTAAGAAAGATTTTGTCATGCGGTTCTGATGGTATCTCCCGTCGTCGGCACCCGGACATTCAGTCTTAGCTGTTTGGAAATAGAAATCATCATTGCCATCCGTGTTAACAAACACACACGTTGTTTTAAAATTGAATACTGGCTGACATGACCGGACTCAACGTACACATCCACTTTCACTAGCTTTCTCTGCAGCAACCACATTTTCCTCCCTGGTGTAATATTTATGACGCGAGACACGAAATTTTACTATGTTATATGCCTCAAAAGGGCATCCTTTTCTTCATGTCTCTTCTTACTGCAATCCAACAAAGTTCTGATTCCTTTTGCCTCCACAGTCACTGTCTCATTCTACTCTATTGTCTTTTCACACACAGGACACAGATCCATCATTTTTACATCTGCTTGTTTCCAACCTGCAACAAAATTAATTTTAAATTTCAAATTTTAGTGAAATAATATAGGCCCTATTACTAAACTTACTAGGTATAAGACTATTGCTATGGTGTGCTACAGTACTATGATTTACCCTTTACCTAACCTAAATACGAAACAGGCTGCAAAAAATAAATAAATAAATAAATAAAATAAAATAAAATCCCTATTCTTCCCCATAACCTACACAATCAATGTGAGCTGCTCCAAGTTCAAAGTGGAGCTGTAAGGAAGCGAGTGGTCCAGAAACTTCACTTTTGGTCCCTTCGAACGCAAAATTTATTCCTCTATAAATTTCGTATTGGCAACTTCATTGATAGATAGGTTAGTTTAGATGGTATTACGAAAAAGCAGGAGTTAAAAAGAAAATTTTTCAGAAGTATGTAAAATTTGCCTATCTTTGGTGAGCAGTAGTATGGGAATTGGTGGTCCAAAAAAGACGAATCTTTTCTCATCCAAGGCAGAATTTAATCCCCTACAACTTTTAATAGAACCGTGTTTTCAATATTGTGAGTCCTTTACGATATATAACCGTAAAAACCCAAAAAAACCTTTTGGGATTACATTTTTACCCACCACCCCCACCACTTAAGCACAACTCCGCCCGGGAGGGGCACAAATGAAGCCATTACAAAATAAAACCTTCTGTAGGAATTGTTTCCTTGTTTGGGTAATAAGGCTACAGGTCTATTAGCGAGGACGAACAAGTACTCATAGTTTTTAAGATGTGCGTTTTAGAGCCTATGTTTACTAGACGTTTTTGCTTTAAATGACTGTTCCTTTTATATCCATGAATATTGACCATACCTCCTCGGACACACTGTATATTAGGATGTAACGTCCCGTCTACTACGAGGTCATTAGAGAAGAAAAACAAGCTCGAATTGGGGAAATATGGGGAAGAAAATCGACCACGCCCTTTCAAATGCAATTTCCGTGCATTCACCCTAAGCGATTTGGGGAAATCATAAAAAATCTAATTTTGGATGGTCGGACGGGGATTTGAACTTCTGTCCTCGTTTATAAGTACTGTGTCGCACAACTGCGCTGCCTTGGCAGGAGTGTGTGTGTGTGTGTGTGTGTGTGAGAGAGAGAGAGAGAGAGAGAGAGAGAGAGAGAGAGATAGAGAGAGAAAGAGAGAGAGAGAGAGAGAGATAGACGGAGAGGGGAGGGGGGGGGGGGGAGGGCTCTTCAGTTTCACATTGTTTTTTGAGCGAAGTCTTGCACCAGAACAATTCCCATACTGATCTGAGTGCTTGTTTCGTCAATAAACGTAGTTCAACGACCCTACAGAGGCATTATGAATCGCGAGGACTAGTGATGTTCCACTTGTTTATGGAAATTGTTGTGTGTTTTTTCCGCAGCTGCCCGTTAGCTGTCATTATAGTTGTGAGCCAGTTGTATACGGCCTCTCTCCGTTCCCACGTGTAAACTTAACTGCCACGTACACCAAATTGCTGGATGCGTCAACCTCGCTTTTTAGGGCACGAATGGAGTTTCGTAGCGTGTTTACGTACCACAGCTCTCACCGGCTTCGAGTCACGTACAGCCGCTCAGTATGTGCAACCTCCCAGAACTATTCTTTCTTGACATCTCGTAACGGGGTCTCGCATATTGACCGACAATATACGAGGGCTATTCCGAAAGTAAGGTCCGATAGGTCGCGAAATGGAAACCACGGTAAAAATCAAAAATGTTTTATTTGCAACAGTTAGATACACCTTGCAGCTACTTATCTCCATAGTCGCCGACCCGACTTAGACGTGTATCGTAGCGTTGTACCAACTTTCCCATACCCTCGCTATAGAAGGCAGCCGCCAGTGCTCTCCGCCAATTCTCTACGCTGGCCTACGGCTCGTTGTCTTGTGCCGAAATGTTGTCTTCATAACCAGCGGTTCATGTGACCTGAGCTGAAACTCAGAGGGAGACAATTACGGGCTGTATTGTGGGTAATCTCACATTTCCATTTGAAAACGATGACCACCGAGCGAGGTGGCGCAGTGGTTAGCACACTGGACTCGCATTCGGGAGGACGACGGTTCAATCCCGTCTCCGGCCATCCTGATTTAGGTTTTCCGTGATTTCCCTAAATCGTTTCAGGCAAATGCCGGGATGGTTCCTTTGAAAGGGCACGGCCGATTTCCTTCCCAATCCTTCCCTAACCCGAGCTTGCGCTCCGTCTCTAATGACCTCGCTGTCGACGAGACGTTAAACACTAACCACCACCACTGAAAACGATGCAGGAGCATCTTCATTGCCCCTGCAGAATGCGGCTGAGAATTGTCTTGAAGACGAAACAGCACGACAGTTATGTAATGTTAGCTGCATAGCTTCAGGGGAAATTTCTCACCAGGCCCCCGTACTTGGCGGCAGACACTATTTTCTAGACATCTTTACGCACTCACTGCGAGCTCAGAAATGAGAAGAGCGACGTGATGCTAACTGGGGTTATACTAGAGACACTACCCAACACATCTGTGCAAAGCTTTATCGGATTTTCATAGTCGTTTCCATTTCGTGACCGATCGGACCTTACTTTCGGAATAGCCCTCGTATGAACTGAAAGCTGCGCTTTTTCTTACAAGAGCAAACGAATACTTTCAGGCACCGATATCGTTTTATTGCCTTATATTCGTACTGTATGAACGACTCTTTTATAAGAGAACAAAAATTCACTCTTGTTCAAGCTGGACCACGAGCAGGCTCTAACACAGCTACTTGTGAAAACGGGTATATTTTTTATGCAAGTCATCACAAATTTGTTAACGATGACGATGCTGAAAAGAACTCCAGTACAACGTAGTGGTGGAGTATAACCCTCTCTCGAAAGTGCACTCTTAGATACGTCAGTAGAAGAAAACAAGGCAGAAAAATTTCTATGTGCTCAGTTCGTATTCGCGCCGTATATTTTGCATGAGACGTCTGGTCAAAGTCATAAGTTTTTGGTATTAATTCATAATTTAATTATCAATCTCCTTAGCACAATGATTATACAGAGTAACATCGTGGCTACAGAATAAGCAAAGCACAAGTTTGGACTGTCGATGGCTTCTCTATGTCCAAAGGACAAGCTACGTAATCGCTTAACGCCGTTTTGTCATTTCCTGTTAGACGCTGCTGCAGCTCTCGCATTCGTTCGGCACAGAGCATTTAAGCTTTTTGGACTCCTTTAGATGCGAGCTATCCTCTGACCTGCGTTTTCTATAATTCGGAGCTTATTTAAGAGTCAAATGAGATGATATCTTTTATAATTTTTTAATTTTCAATTTAATACCGATTTTCACTTATATTCCGGCGAATATTTTTATTATTCTACTTTGTTTCCTAGCAGTGCTCCGCAAGCTCCTCGCAATGACACCCATATCAGTGTCCTAGCTAAACGTGTTTCCACGCTGTGCCAATTTATGGCTTTAAACAAAGTAAATTCGTAACAATGACGTGCATGCGCCTACACTAGTACGATGACATCACAAGCAAAAACAAATACTGCGCGACAATGTCGTACAGACATGTCTATCTGTTTTGGTCTCAGCCGCTGTTTACGCATTGTTATTCTCGCAGTTATTAGCGATTCAAATGTGACGATACTTTGTCACACGTGAAAGTTAGACCCGAAGAGCGAACAGACGTTAACACGTTTAAAAATGTCTTAGTGGTTAAGCCGTTGCGTAGAAAAAATATTTTAATAAAGTAGGATTATTTAGAGACTTGTAGCATATGATCATTGTTAATTTTCAGACTATTTTGACCGTAGGTCAGGCGCAATCATGCGCTTCCCAAAAATGAAATAAAATTAATTTTTTAGTGTTTGTAATATGTAGATTATTATACTGTGCAGAATTTCAAATATTAGTAGGTGCCACACATTTTTACCACCTTCAGCTGCACCCTTATTTGCGCAGTCAAAATTCACGAACTTGCAAAGATGGTTACAAAATCGAGTAAACGAGTGTTGGCGGAATGTATAGCATTCTAGACTTAAATTCCGAGGTCAAATTGAGGCTTTTAGCGAAGAGGCACTAGTTATACTAGACAAGGCTGGAGTAGGATCTGTTGTAAAGCGTACTATAACGAGATTATTCTGAACCGTTTTAGGGAATAGACGCAAACACTTGAAACATAAGGGCGAGTGGGGTATTACACATTGTATTTCTCAAAAAAGGTCTCATCCTTAACCTATACGGCGGCTCACTTGATAGGTTTGATAAAAGGAAGAGACGTCCGGAGTGGCCGCGCGGTTAGAGGCGCCATGTCACGGATTGCGCGGCCCCTCCATTAAGTTAAGTAGTGGTTTTGACTTTGTACATATGTACTGTTTGTGTTTTCCTTCTCTTTTTCGTTTATAAATGTATAGATATGGTGTTCTTTTAATCATTGACAAAGGTCTTCTTAGGCACTTGTGGGTTTTATTGTTGTTCTGAAGAAGGTGTAGTTATCTACGCCGAAACCTGGGTTAACACTTAACACTACGTGCTTTTTTCGCAGTCGAGTCGGGTTTTTAGTTTTTTAATATATTAACCAACGATTTCTGATGCGCTGCGATGTTGAAGGTTCTTAGAAACTGAATACACCTTTGACATCCATTTGTTGTAGAATGTTAGAACATATTCTGAGCTCAAATGTAATGAGGCATTTCGAACAGAATTACCTCCTCCATACCAACCAGCATAAATTCAAAAAACATCGATCATGTGAAACCCTATACGTGCTTTTCCTTAAATCCATGGGTGAATGCAGTCAGAAAGATGCAGTATTTCTTGACTTCCAAAAAGTGTTTTTCTCAATATCGCAATTACGCTCATTTCCGTAAGCGCTATCGTACGGGGTATCAAGCGAAATGTGTGACCAGGTTGAAGATTTATTGATATCTTGAATGGATACACATTGACAGATGTGGACGTAATTTCAGATGTGCCCCAAGGAAATGTGTTGGGACCCTTGCTGTTCACGTTGTATGTTAATAACTGTTCAGATAACAGTAATAATAACCTCAGAATGTTTGCTGTTATCTTTATGAGGTACTGCCTGTAAAAAGCTGCGCAAATATTTGGTCAGGTTTTCGTAAGATTTCAAAGTGGTGCAAAAAATCTAAACTTTCTTTAAATGTTATAAAATATAAAATTTTGCAACTGAGTTTCAGTTGAAATCAGATAGACGCCAACTATAGAGTGAAAGGCTACTTAATAAGAATCAAGAACCAACTTTAACCTGGAAATACACTGAAACATCCAACGTATCACTGGTTCACGAATGCAAGATTGGACTAATCACAGAGCTCAGAGGTGTTTAAGCAATTATTCGTCCTGCACTCAATACACGAATGCAATGGGAAAAGTCTTAGTAACTGGTACAGCTGGCCGCTGTGACCGAGCGGTTCTAGGCGCTTCAGTCCGGAACCACGCGGCTACTACTGTCGCAGGTTCGAATCCTGACTCGGGCATGGATGTGTGTGATGTCCTTAGGTTAGTTAGGTTTAAGTAGTTCTACGTTTAGGGGACGGATGACCTCAGATGTTAAGTCCCATAGTGCTTAGAGCCATGTGAACCATTTTGAACTGGTACAATGGGAAGTCGCCGCTGCTAAGTACTTAACAGTGATTTGCAGAGTATGAATGTAGACGTAGATGTAGAAATGCGGAAGAAAAACATAAAATAAAATTTGTATAGCTGTCAAGAAAGTATTCAGACTACTGCTTTCAACCACGGTGCTATTATCACCGTTGCATAAAAGAGCAGATGTTTTGTGTGTGTTGCATTAACCGCAGCTCTGAAATCACAGAAAAAGCTGGATGAATAATGATACCTAATCCCGCGTGTAGCGACAAGCACGAGGATATCGAGGCGCGAAGAGAGCGCGCCCGTGTCCTTGTGGCGGCCCCTTGACCCAGAGCGTACTTTCTCCGGCCATACACTTTCCACAGCGCCCTCGATTCCCGCTGCGGTGGAAAGTGATTTACCGACTTCCTAAACCGAGCTGGCTGTGTACATAACATGACACACACGACATTTGTACGTTTCCTTCAGTTCCATTAGCTCATCAGCTCTTATTTGATCGGATACGAAAGTAACGTATCGCTGTACATGGCTCCTGATCTTACCGAGTTACATATCGGAGAGATGGGACGCTCGATTTCTCGAAGGGAAGAACTAAGTCCAATTCGTCAGACGACCACGTTATATGGGTTTTCAACTTTCTGTGAATCACTATCACTGTTTCCATTTGAAAGAGCAACATCACATTGGACTCGTAATCGGAAGGTATGAGATTCAGATACACGTCCGGATAAACCGATTTAGGTTTCTCGTGATTCACCTAAATGAACTTCAGGTCATTGCTCGTTTTCATCGTCTTCTTTACCGGGGCAGAGTTGGTGCTTAAGCTCTAATGATCTCGCCATCGACTCTAATATTTATGGCTATTTAGAAATGCGAACAGCTTTTAGTTCCAGGATTTTTTCCCTCTGGAGATGTCTTCGGCAACCATTTAGCTTCGTGCAAAACGTAGAACGACTAAGTAAACCACATTTGACACAGGTCCATTATTTACTTGATGAATGAACCGGTTCCCATTTCGGAGACAACTAATAGATTATCATTCCAGAAGCACAATATCATGTAAACCAATATAATCTACATCTACATCCATACTCCGCAAGCCACCTGACGGTGTGTGGCGGAGGGTACTTTAAGTACCTCTATCGGTTCTCCCTTCTGTTCCAGTCTCGTATTGTTCGTGGAAAGAAAGATTGTCAGTATGCCTTTGTCTGGGCTCTAATCTCTCTGATTTATCCTCATGGTCTCTTCGCGAGATATACGTAGGAGGGAGCAATATGCTGCTTGACTCCTCGGTGAAGGTATGTTCTGGAAACTTCAACAGAAGCCCGTACCGAGTTACTGAGCGTCTCTCCTGCAGAGTCTTCCACCAGAGTTTATCTATCATCTCCGTAAAGCTTTCGCGATTACTAAATGATCCTGTAACGAAGCGCGCTGCTCTCCGTTGTATCTTCTCTATCTCTTCTATCAACCCTATCTGGTACGAGTCCCACACTGGTGAGCAATATTCAAGCAGTGGGTGAACAAGTGTACTGTGACCTACTTCCTTCGTTTTCGGATTGCATTTCCTTAGGATTCCTCCAATGAATCTCAGTATGGCATCTCCTTTACCGACGATCAACTTTATATGATCATTCCATTTTAAATCACTCCTTTATCGACGATATGCTGATTGCAATTTAAAACAGTCCAAATGCCTGCTCCCAGATAATTTATGGAATTAACTGCTTCCAGTTGCCGACCTGCCATTTTGTAGCTAAATGATAAAGGATCTTTCTTTCTATGTATTCGTAGCACATTACACTTGTCTACATTGAGATCCAATTGCCATTCCGTGCACCATGCGTCAATTCGTTGCAGATCCTCTTGCATTTCAGTACAATTTTCCATTGTTACAACCTCTCGATATACTACAGCATCATCCGCAAAAAGCCTCAGTGAACTTCTGATGTTATCCACGAGGTCATTTATGTATATTGTGAATAGCAACGGTCCTACGACACTCCCCTGCGGCACACCTGAAATCACTCTTACTTCGGAAGACCTCTCCATTGAGAGTGTTCAAACTATCCTAACGGTTGCGTACTAATTGAAAGTTTTTGAAAAATTACTACTTCCTGTAAATGAAAATTAATTTTAATATGGGTTTGTGACATCAGTCGGTTATCCAGCAACTAAAGATATAAACAATCGATATCTAAGACGAAACACTTGTGTTTTTTAAGTTCTGATATATTTACCAGACAGAAAATGTTCGACATCAACTTAGGATATGAGTTATATTCGCTCGAATTCTTGACCTACACATCATTACTTATATTAATTGGACACCAGATTGTCGAAGTTTAAAAAGACAACAGATTATAGCACAGATTATTTCGTGTACATATTAACAGACCATTCATTAAGCGCGTATAAATAAAGTTATTTTTCAACGTTTCAGGGATAGTGGGGAAGGCAAGTGGCACATTTATTTTCATGTACCAGTAAGCTAGGACCGAGGCATTTGCCAATCTACAGGCTGCTAATGTTGCCGTAAGATACTATTCGAACAGTCTCATGATGCCCTGTGTGCCGTTTTAGATATGTTGCTGCATTATCCTTCCTTGCATAGCAATGCACAACTGATGATTAATATAATTCTGTTTCAACAGATAAATCATGAAAAATGGATAGCTGTCTGAGAAATATTCAGTGAGACATAATTAAAGAATCTCGAACGGAAAAATGTTATATCAAATGGGTGTGTTTTAAATAAACTGGATACTTCTTACCTCCTCTGTCAACCATTGAACTTTGAAAAAAACTTTTGATGTTACGTATACACTAGATCTACCGCGACAATAAAAATTAAGTATGATTCTTTCGTACAAGAGATGAAAAGCTATCAATTCCATAGGAACTCGCCAATATACAGTCATAACAATCGAAATTCACTGTCGTAGAACGGCTTTTATTTCTTGAGATACATCCTATTTCTCCCTTCGTGTCAGTTCAGTGCTTAATATTAGGATACAGT
Source organism: Schistocerca nitens (assembly GCF_023898315.1). Taxonomy (NCBI): domain Eukaryota; kingdom Metazoa; phylum Arthropoda; class Insecta; order Orthoptera; family Acrididae; genus Schistocerca; species Schistocerca nitens. Next base: position 783,940,047 of record NC_064616.1, read on the forward strand.
TTCAATTCAATGAAAAGAGCTTTAAGGATAATATCCAAAACCAATAATTTGGAATCAAAGTACACAGACAACTGATCACCACAATTAACCAGATAACTAACATCAACATGTTTAGAAATACACTCCTGGAAATTGAAATAAGAACACCGTGAATTCATTGTCCCAGGAAGGGGAAACTTTATTGACACATTTCTGGGGTCAGATACATCACATGATCACACTGATAGAACCACAGGCACATAGAGACAGGCAACAGAGCATGCACAATGTCGGCACTAGTACAGTGTATATCCACCTTTCGCAGCAATGCAGGCTGCTATTCTCCCATGGAGACGATCGTAGAGATGCTGGATGTAGTCCTGTGGAACGGCTTGCCATGCCATTTCCACCTGGCGCCTCAGTTGGACCAGCGTTCGTGCTGGACGTGCAGACCGCGTGAGACGACGCTTCATCCAGTCCCAAACATGCTCAATGGGGGACAGATCCGGAGATCTTGCTGGCCAGGGTAGTTGACTTACACCTTCTAGAGCACGTTGGGTGGCACGGGATACATGCGGACGTGCATTGTCCTGTTGGAACAGCAAGTTCCCTTGCCGGTCTAGGAATGGTAGAACGATGGGTTCGATGACGGTTTGGATGTACCGTGCACTATTCAGTGTCCCCTCGACGATCACCAGTGGTGTACGGCCAGTGTAGGAGATCGCTCCCCACACCATGATGCCGGGTGTTGGCCCTGTGTGCCTCGGTCGTATGCAGTCCTGATTGTGGCGCTCACCTGCACGGCGCCAAACACGCATACGACCATCATTGGCACCAAGGCAGAAGCGACTCTCATCGCTGAAGACGACACGTCTCCATTCGTCCCTCCATTCACGCCTGTCGCGACACCACTGGAGGCGGGCTGCACGATGTTGGGGCGTGAGCGGAAGACGGCCTAACGGTGTGCGGGACCGTAGCCCAGCTTCATGGAGACGGTTGCGAATGGTCCTCGCCGATACCCCAGGAGCAACAGTGTCCCTAATTTGCTGGGAAGTGGCGGTGCGGTCCCCTACGGCACTGCGTAGGATCCTACGGTCTTGGCGTGCATCCGTGCGTCGCTGCGGTCCGGTCCCAGGTCGACGGGCACGTGCACCTTCCGCCGACCACTGGCGACAACATCGATGTACTGTGGAGACCTCACGCCCCACGTGTTGAGCAATTCGGTGGTACGTCCACCCGGCCTCCCGCATGCCCACTATACGCCCTCGCTCAAAGTCCGTCAACTGCACATACGGTTCACGTCCACGCTGTCGCGGCATGCTACCAGTGTTAAAGACTGCGATGGAGCTCCGTATGCCACGGCAAACTGGCTGACACTGACGGCGGCGGTGCACAAATGCTGCGCAGCTAGCGCCATTCGACGGCCATCACCACGGTTCCTGGTGTGTCCGCTGTGCCGTGCGTGTGATCATTGCTTGTACAGCCCTCTCGCAGTGTCCGGAGCAAGTATGGTGGGTCTGACACACCGGTGTCAATGTGTTCTTTTTTCCATTTCCAGGAGTGTACATTTTACCATACCTCTTAAGTAATAGTGAAGCGTTAGTTTTGGTATTATCATTTAATATTTTTATATGTATGATACATACGCGAACATCATACACAAGGTATAAATTATTGTGAAATTATTCCTGTAACTAATGATATTTCTGAATGTAATAATTCCTTGAAATTAACTACGTTTTATTATTAGCTTTTAGCTATATTCTATTACTGTATTAAGGTGACACGTCTAAAACCAATGCGAAATGATCAGTGAACGAACAAGCAAGTAATAACTATCAAGTCTATGTGTAATTGTGCATTCTCATTACGACTAACTTGTCTTTAGTTCAGCTCTTTGATTAGCAGAACATTCTGTTTTCAAAAGTAGTTCAGAGAACCATTAAAACCAACCAGTGCTTTTGTTTTCATTGAAATTTTCCTTGTAATTCTGGTTTCCGAGTGAGTGGATGTACTTATCAGTAGCGGTCTGGAAATGTCTTATGAAGGCAAGGTTTACTCGTTCTCGTTCGTTCAATCTATCTTAAATATATTAGAGCTAGGCTATGGCTTTTATTATTGTATTACAGCTATGGATAAGCTCCACCGAATATTGAAATAATTTCACACATATAGATTATTAATTATTTATAACATTAATGTGGATTACGTACTAGCAACCGAATATAATGGAAAGCTTGACTGTCTCAATGCCAATGGTAAAAGAGCGTTGTACGCCGAACAAGTCACGAGACAATAGCTGACAGGATTATCAAGTCAGCGCTAGCGTAAGAATGTCGACAGCAAGCTCAGTATTAGCAGTCGTAGATGAAGACGTCAGAAAAGTATCATGTTCTAGTCTCAAGGCTGTCGGTTGGCCAGCACGTCAAAAGCGTCACGTGTGCCAGAGTGCCTACCGTAGTCAGCAAAGATACGACGAACAGCACCGTCGGCAAATGTGTAGGCATAGCTCAAGCTCCACGACGTGTTAGAGAGGTCTTCCTTCATGTTCCGCAGTGGATCCTGCGGTCCTGGGTGCTGTCCTAGAAGTGAAAGGGCTTCACAGGTTTTTCAGTGGCAATGGAACAAGTTTCACTACCAGACGGGATTGAATATGTTGACACACTACCATAGTAGGTCTTAGTCCAGTCTGAGGATGAACGGCAGTCATATTGGCGAGTAGCTTGAAAGTATCAACACAGATTACTTATTCACAATGACTTTATATTTACATTTGAATAAATTTAGTATTTGGTCAAATGTCTGACCGGAGCGAAAACGAAACCCCCTATAAATTATACAATGGGTTCTTGTCCAAATTTTCATAGCCAGACGAAGAGTAGGGAAAGAACAAATAGGGTACAAAATTGACGAGCGTGAGGATTAGTTTTACGAAGAAAATTTTGATTGCTTGGAAGTAATCAGGGGAACTGAGAAAACCTACATTAGTGATTTGAGGGAACATTTAACCCAAATTTTCATGAGGTGTCTCATTGACAAGCTTGAGGTTTAGTTTCGCAAAAAAAAGCCCAAAAACGTAATTGCTTGACGATAATCAGGGTAATTTATAGAAATTTAAGTAGTATTGCTTGTTACATAAATGAAGTGTCAAAAAAATCAAATAACAACATAAATTGAAACTCCTGTGCTTCCTCTTGATCAATAATAGAATTACGATCGATATTTAAATATGTTATCTTTCATGGTTTCTGAAAAAAAAATTAAACTAAAAAAATTGAAAAGGCCGGTCAAATGTTTTGTGAAATTATTTGTCCAAAAGTAAGAAATAAACTAGATTAGAGAAACATTTGACGCGCCTTTGAATGATGTTCATAAGCATGCACGCCAAATGAGGTGCCGATTGAGAGTTTAAAGTTCAATGTTGAACTTAAGAACGTTAAAACTACTAGATGATATCTGTCTGGTGGACTTTCACTCAGTGGTCTTCTTACGTTACTGACGTATGAGCATCTCAGCTGTTGTACATGGTTTCTGTGATCATTCAAACGCCCATCATTTGTTCCTCTAATCAGCTTTGTTTCTTTTAAACATGTTATTTAAGTCAAAAGCTCATCATTTGTTTCTCTCATCTGCTTTGCTTCTTACTTGCAAACGGATTATTTCACGAAACATTTTACCATTTTACACAGCTTTCTTTTTATTGATTACGCAACCATTGAGGCGACTCAATTTTTTTTGGAGGTGCGTCTATTGTATATCGTCGTAGATATGAGGATAGACACGCACCACTGATTCACTTAAAGAAAAAAGAAAATTCGATATAGCAGGGCCTTTGTTATTCTGAATTACGACGCAAAGTTCTTCTGGACATGCATGCATGTCTCTACTGTACGGGAATATACATAATGGATGTACGAGTACAGGTTGTAGACGCATAGTTTACGACATCTGGAAGTTTGTGTATGGCCGTGAGTCGTGCATGGACAGCCAAATTATAAGGCGACCGCTCGCGATAAGGCGGAAATCTGAGTTCCCGATCAGGCACAGCTTTTCATCGTCGTCATTCCATTCTACAGCTGATGGTTGTCCATATTCGCAATTGCGGATACATTTAATGTAAAATGAAACATTTCTGTAATGGGACTCGCACACGCAATCTCTGTTCCCGTAGCAGCGTCGACGGCACAAGCTCAAGGTGGCCGACCAGTTCACACCTTGCAATTGACTTTATTGTCTAATTATATTGGTTGCTATTAGGTACCACACTAGACACGTGTGGTGTTTGTGAGAGCTCAATGGGAATTGACCTTATGGCCGAGCTTAAACTTATAGTATTCTAGCCTCACTACCACTGCTACAGAAATATTTCTGGAAAACATTGATCCCATATGCTTATCCTCAAAAGGAAAAGTAAGTTTGTATCATATTGTTCACTGGAAGACTATTAAGAAATGATTGAGACGTCTAACAGAACTGACAGAGCGAAGTGGCGCAGAGTTTAGCATACTGGACAACGGTTCAAATCCGCGTCCGACCATCCTGATTTAGCTTTTCAGTGATTTTCATAAATCGCTCCAAGAAAATGCTGGGATGTTTTCTTTCAAAGGGTCGGCTGATTTCCTTCCCCATCCGTAACAATCCGAGCTTGTGCTCCGTACGGACGTTCTGTCTAGAGTAAGATAAAACATTCTTGAATAGCTCAGTTCAATCTCACTCTCAAGTGGTCCGCAGCTCGTGGTCGTGCGGTAGCGTTCTCGCTTCCCACGCCCGGGTTCCCGGGTTCGATTCCCGGCGGGGTCAGGGATTTTCTCTGCCTCGTGATGACTGGGTGTTTTGTGATGTCCTTAGGTTAGTTAGGTTTAAGTAGTTCTAAGTTCTAGGGGACTGATGACCGTAGATGTTAAGTCCCATAGTGCTCAGAGCCATTTGAACCTCACTCTCAAGCACTTATCCTCAATATCATTACACATTGATAAATTCTTCTATGGAGTAGAGGGAATTGCCAAGCAGATATGATTTCAATTTGTGTTTGAAGCTATTTTTATTATACTTTAAATTCTTTCTGTACATGTCTGGATAGGTGGTCAAAGATTTTTATGAGTATTTCACTCCTATCTGTGCCACATACAGTTCGAGTGAAGAATAATGTAAGCAACAGTGACAATATCAATCCAGGGACCGAGTGACGACTGCACACCAGACGTTTGATTTTGCAATCTGACACCAATTTAACCACCGAAGCACGCAGGCCTTGCGCGTTAGTGTTGGACGTAGATGCCCGTGGTGAGAGCGTGTAGAATGCCGCATTGGTGGTGAGAAAAGGGAGAGAGTGGCTTCACTTAGGCTTCTGTTCTGGAAGAGAGCCAGACGTCCCAGAGGTAGCTGGAAATTTTGCCGTTATTGCAGAGACACTGACCTCCACACCTTGGCACTGTGTAGTCAGTGCACCCAGAGCGGGGACTCGATTGTACGCCGTGCGAGAACTCGGTTCTGCATGATACCGACTTTGTTTTGACCTCCGCATTCTACTCATCAGACTCATTTTTGAACGTTGAGACACTCGTCCCTAGGCGACACTGTACGAACTCTACGCATGGTCCTGATTTATTTGTTTATTTACTGGATCCTTTCCTCTTACATCTCCCCGGATCGAGGAATTCTTACGAGAGTGTGCTGAAAATTGATGCCTTCTATTTTTTATGAGAAAGTTCTTGAACTTTTAAAAATAAAATACATATTATTAGAATTCTGCATCTTTATTCTTCAAGTCTACATACGAGGGTTGGAACTTTAATAGTGGCAACTATTTATTTACAGGTCGTACAAAATAGATACGTGTTTCAAAGTTTTACTGACCTAAGTAGTCACCAGCATTGTGTATAATCCGTTGCCAGCGATGTGGAAGTCGTAGGATACTCATAGCAGTGCCAGTTGTGTTGACAGTTCGAGCAGCACGGTCTACTGCCCGACGAAGTTGTAGCAGTTCTGAAGCGAATGCCGTGAAGTTTTCCTTCAGTTTAGAAATAGAGTTGAACTCACGAGGGCTTAAGTCAGGGGAGTGCTGTAGGCGGTATAGCAATAAGCAGACTCATCAGTCAAACAGATCAGTAACAGCTTGCACTGTACGGGCTTGAGCATTGTCCTGCAAAATGATGTTCAGGTCCTGTAGAAAGTGTCATCACTTCTGCCTCTGAGCTGGTCGTCGGTCGTGGTCCAAAAATGAACAGCATGGAGACAGAAGTGATGACACTTTCTGCAGCACCTGAACATCATTTTGGAGGACAATGCTCAGGCAAGCTGTTACTGATCTGTCGTACTGATGGGGCTGCTAAGTGCTATACGACCTACTGCACTCCCCTGACTTAAGCCCTCGTGAGTTCAACTCGATTTCTAAACCGAAGGAAACACTTCACGGCATTCGCTTCAGAACTGCTGCAAATTCGTCGAGCAATAGACCGCACCGCTCGAACTGTTAACACAACTGGTACTGCTGAGAGTTTCCTACGACTTCCATATCGCTGGCAGCGGGTCATACACAATGCTGGTGACTACTTTGAAGGCCAGTAAAACTTCGAAACACGTATTTATTTTGTACGAGCTGTAAATAAATAGTTGCCACTATTAAAGTTCCAACCCTGGTATTTATTTCTCAACATAGTCACCTTGGTGTCGAACACATTTCTCCCAACTACAGATCAATTTGTTGATATCGTCACCATAGAATGTTTGACTTTATTGACGGGGTCCATTACCTCACCTTTGCTTGCACCACTTCATGACTATCAAATTGAAGTCCTCGAAGGTGTTCTTTAAGTTTTGGGAACAAATGAAAATCGGGTGGCGCCAAGTCGGGGCTGTATGGAGGATGGTCGGTGACAGTGAACCCAAGGCGTCGGGCTGCTGCAGATATTGCAGCGCTCGTGTGTGATCTGGCATTGTCATGATGGAGGAGAGGGTGCTCCGTGTGTGAACGAACTCATCGAATACGAAGCTCGATTACAACACACTGGTTTTCACGCACCGACATAGTTACATTACACACCTCTATTTGACATGCTACAATTCGGAGTCCTCTAGTGTTAGAGGGCTGCAAATATGTAGACATGAAGAACAAAGATGTAGAATGTTAATAACATATGTTGTATTTAAAATACTGTGTGAGTTTTCACCTAAAGAATTCGGGAGCATTACTTTTCACGCCCTCTTATTTGCAGTGCACATTAAAGTTAACCAACTGCCTGTTCTCCTTCGTAATGTGGTCAGCACTGCTACTATTTGCCGCTAGGACATCACGTACACTTAGCATTGACGTAGGTCATATAGATTATAAGTCACAACTATGTCGATGATGGGTCTAGAACCTATGATCCTTCGATTATCATTTACTTTTTTAACAGACAATGCCTATTTTCGCTATCATTCTCACATGCAAGATGATCCAGAAATACTAGGAGTACTGAGAATCAATATTTCTGGAACTATTGTCCCTAATATCATACCGATTTCATAGATATTGGGACTCTTACATGAGACACTTTCTACTTTTGACCAAAATTACAGTGAACATAGCTACATTTTCGTTCGTGTAGTGAATCTAAATTGACTCCGGATCTGCTGTGAAAAACCATTTGAAAATGATTGCTGTCTACGAGAAATAGAAAATAGTGCAAACTGGCTATTTAGCGCCCTGTGGACAGACGACGCACTCTTGTCATACAATGGCACTTAAGTTCACACATTTATTTCCGCTTCTCTTATTTTACAGTAACGTTATATGTGTCACTAAATCGGAAACTGCGAATATCAAGGAAAAAATCCAGTGCCCGAATCTTGTTGGCAAACGAGATGATGGTCTACGGGTATCGCGCTTAAGAAATCTTGTGTCTGATTCTCTCTCCTTTTTTATTTTTCAAATGGTTCAAATGGCTCTGAGCACTATGGGACTCAACTGCTGTGGTCATCAGTCCCCTAGAACTTAGAACTACTTAAACCTAACTAACCTAAGGAAATCACACACATCCATGCCCGAGGCAGAATTCGAACCTGCGACCGTAGCAGTCGCACGGTTCCGGACTGCGCGCCTAGAACCGCGAGACCACCGCGGTCGGCTTTTAGTTTTCGAGTGTTTATGATTTCCTCAAAGTTTATTCCCAATTTCGCCGAAGTTTTTCTGTCAGAACCAGCGGCAACGCTGGAACATCTGCTCTGGACAAATGGGTTGAGGGCTCTGTCCAGAGTGGACAATGGAAACGTCCCTTCTCCTGATCGTGTTGTCGACTCAGCGAGCACTCCACGCCAATAATCAACTTGAGAAATACTGATAGTGAGGTGAATCACCACCGAAGAAACAACGACAGACCGCATCTACAAAAGAAGCAGCAGTTCCCGAAACTAATGGTCATTCATTTTTATACACGAGATTTGTACCAGCTAGCTGGATGAAAGACGCTCCTTTTTCAGTGAGTTAGACATTTTATCCACTCGGATATTCTTTAATCAGCGGAGTCTGCGCTGTGCTTTCATAGGTAATGACTGTAAAATACTTCTGTACCGTGTAACAACAGTGCATTTACTTAGTTTCTGTAAGGTACAAGAAATTTCTTCCATCTGTCATCGGTTCTACCCAATTCACTGCAAGTATTGTCATCCTAGGTGTAAGTAGGGTCAGCTCGGCTGTCACTTACGACAATTGGACAGTACAGAAAATATAGGAACTTCTTGACTTGGTGAAGTTAGTTCCTATGAACCGATACAGCTACAGCATCGAAGAACTTATTCATTATAACTGTACCGTAGAATCGCGCCAAGCGTTTGTAATAACTTTTCCAAAGGACGTAACAAAGGAGCTCATTTGTGAACGTGTGCGGTGCGACGACGGAGGAATAATGAATCCACATGTTGAAACTGTTGTGTGCGCGCAGGAAGAAAACAATGGGCTGGGCCGGATGTCTCTGAGGAAGGCGTGCTACACTTTCTCCGCTCTTAACGGGACACGCGGAGCCGCACTGCTACATTGTTTGCTCGTAATTCAGGCTTGCGCCGAAAACATCGCTCGTGGGGGAAAACGTGCAGTATGTATTTGGGAACCCTCCCTCGCAATTCTTTTGAGATGAATTTCTCATACGATACTATCTTGTACTACAAAAAAGTTTTGAATTACATTGCTACTACAAGAAGAGAAGAAAAAGTGAAACTCTTAGTTAAGTTGATCAGTTGCAATTTTTTTTTCTTATTGGATTACGTGCAACTGATTTTAAACTCCCTTGCTGTTCGATTGTACTGATCACTTTTTCCCAATGAAGAAACTGTGGACTGCATCTAAGCTACTGAGCGAAAGAGCGCAGTTGCGAAACTCTGGACTCATAATCAGGAGGAATGATACATGATTCTCAGACTATCCATTCTAGCACTTGCTCATGTATTGGACAAGATGCACACAGGTAAAGTTATTATCTTTGGATTCGAGGGGAGAGGGACTCTAATTCTAATAAATATCATTAACAAAACCCAACTCAGGACATGAAGAGCAAATGAATGGCTGCGCGACTGGAACGACAGGACCACCGGTAGGCGCGTGTGTAACTTTTTCCAAGTGTCAGAGGTAGACTATGATAGCACCTGACTAATCCAACTAAGGGAATGGTGCACTTCAATACTGGGTATGGTCCTCACCCGCCCATATAAACAGAATGGGGAGATGAGCAACAGCTGTGTTCGATTGTGAAGAAGAGGGACGCCTGAACGCATGGTGCTTCATTGTAATTTACACCAAATAGAAAGCTGCAACGGACTGGATGACTTGAAATTGGACAGATTTGGTCAAGATGGGAAGACGTTACCTAACTATGCTGCCAACAGAGTATCAAGAGCACTGCAGTACGAGTTTTACAATATACTGATGCCAAGAACGGCACACTATACCTCATAACAAAAACGGTCGAGATCAACGAGGTTTGGAACGCATACGTACAAGAAGAACAGCAACAGCAGAAGGAGTTCAATAAGGAAATTGTGAAGAGGAAAGCTCATCCGACATTCTAAGTTAAGATGGAGATGATGATGAGTAGGGATCGGATGCTGATGAATCTGGTAATTACTGATGCAACTTTTTCATTTAGAGCGTACAAGTGTTTAAACTGCACAAAAAAATTAGACATAGGAATCCAAATGATAATGCGAAAACTCGAGTGCTGCCAAGCGACTCAGGATCATTAGGCAGTAGTTTAGAACAGGGATAAAAGTAGATGTCAAGAACTGCAAGGTCAGCAGTCTTGAGCAATTCCAAGATTGCTGATTACCATTGTAATAGAATAGTGACACAGAGTCCTGTGATGGTGGATTTCTATTACACTTCATTCTTATTGGTTTCTTTCATTTCAACATTTATCTGCTAAAGGGACTGTAGAACTTTGCTGTAAATGTTTAATATTATATTTTCAATTTCATATTGAAAGAAATATAGACGGTATGGAGTATAACGACCCGCTTTAGAAGAACAGGCCGTAACAGCAATAAATAAATTAATAATGAAATCCATATCTGGAGAACCTAATCCAAGTTTGTCCTGATTTACCTAAATCAATTTAGGCGAGTACCGGAATGATTCCTTAGAAAAGAATACGGTTGGTTTTCTGACCCCTACTAGTCCAATTCGATCTTGTAATCCGTCTTAATTCTTTCCCTGCTGAGTTGGAGGTAGCAGTGTGCTAGCTGTGTCCGGCTGGGCGCACTTCTCTCTAGTCCCAGCCAAGCCGTAAATTTCTGTTCTTTATCAACCACTGAAAATTGTCCACAGACCGGAGGGGACTCTGTCTCTCTCTCTCTCTCTCTCTCCGTGTGTCGTTATCACCATCATTTTCACTCCTGGAAGGCGAGTGCGGATAATTAAATTGATCCTATCACTAGTCATAATTGAAATTTCTAATCCTCAGTTTGACAATGCGAGCTTGTACGTCTTCCAACTTCTTCGTAACAAGTCCCTGCCGGCTGGTCCCGGCGGAGGTTCGAGTCCTCCCTCGGGCATAGGTGTGTATGTTTGTCCTTAGGATAATTTAGGTTAAGTAGTGTGTAAGCTTAGGGACTGATGACCTTAGCAGTTAAGTCCCATAAGATTTCACACACATTTGAACAAGTCCCTGCACTACAATCGTACCAAAATGAGCGAAAGGTAATTGATAAAGCTTCTTGTGTCATCTGTAAGTAACATTAATGATGCGGTTAGTACTCAAAACAACATCATGAAGCGCTGTAGGTCAGTTGCCGTGATCACGTTGCGTTAAAATATCGAAACGTAAACATCCTGCCTTCGCGCTGCTGCTATTATTGATTCCTGCGCATATACCGGGTGTTACTCCTAAGAGTCGCCAGTCGCATTTTATCTGATATTTCGACAGATATTTGCAAACTCGTTTTTGCAATGTTCATCTGGGGTCAGTCCAAGCAAATACTGCTCATCATGGCTTTCATGCAACGCCCAGTGCCAACAGAAAGCGACGATTTGTTTCCCATTGCAAGGAAAACGATTTCTAAGCGGAATTTTATGTGTTCATTGGTTAGAGCGGTCTCACAAGAGTCTAGTGCGATATTTGTTTTGTCGATACGTATTTAGAGGGACTTAAAAACACGAAGAATAGCCAGTATTCCAGCAGCGGCTGAGCAGCACTCCTGCATGGCGGTAGCAGGCGGCACAGGGAAGCGCAGCGCTGTCGCTGCTGGGGTACTGGTTATTCTTCTTGATTTACTGTTCCAGTTCACACATATCGACAAAACGAATATCGCACAAGGCTAATCTAGCACTGCTCTATCGAATGGTTTTTAAAAATAGACTACTAGCCATTAAAATTGCTACACCACAAAGAAGACATGCTACAGACGCGAAATTTAACCGACAGGAAGAAGATGTTGTGATATGCAAATGATTAGCTTTTCAGAGCTTTCACACAGGGTTGGCGCCGGTGGCGACACCTACAACGTGCTGACACGAGGAAAGTTTCCAACCGATTTCTCATAAACAGCAGTTGACCGGCGTTGCCTGGTGAAATGTTGTTGTGATGCCTTGTGTAAGGAGGAGAAATGCGTACCATCACGTTTCCGACTTTATTAAAGGTCGGATTGTAGCCTATCGTGATTGCGGTTTATCGTATCACGACATTGCTGCTCACGTTGGTCGAGATCCAATGACTGTTAGCAGAATACGGAATCGGTGTGTTCAGGAGGGTAATACGGAACGCCGTGCTGAATCCCAACGGCCCCGCAGTCGAGATGACAGGCGTCGTATCCCTGAGTCAACAGATGGGGACGTTTGCAAGACACCAACCATCTGCACGAATAGTTCGACGACGTTTGCAGCAGCATGGACTGTCAGCTCGGAGACCGTAGCTGCGGTTACCCTTGAGGCTGCATCACAGACAGGAGCGCCTGCGATGGTGTACTCAACGACGAACCTGGGTGGACGAATGGCAAAACATAATTTTTTCGGATGAATCCAGGATCTGTTTACAGCATCATGACACTCGCGTCCGTGTTTGGCGACATCGCGGTGAACGCACATTGGAAGCGTGTATTCATCATTGCCATACTTGCGTATCACCCGGCGTGATGGTATGGGGTGCCATTGGTTACACGTCTCGGTCACCTCTTGTTCGCATTGACGGCACTTTGAACAGTGGACGTTACATTTCAGATGTGTTACGACCCGTGGCTCTACTCCTCATTCGATCCCTGCGAAACCCTACATTTCAGCAGGATAACGCACGACCGCATGTTGCAGGTCTTGTACGGGTCTTTCTGGATACAGAAAATGTTCGACTACTGCCCTGGCCAGCACATTCTCCAGATCTCTCGCCAATTGAAAACGTCTGGTAGTCACTACTCTTGATGAACTGTGATATCGTGTTGAAGCTGCATGGGCAGCTGTACCTGTACACGCCATCCAAGCTCTGTTTGACTCAATGCCCAGGCGTATCAAGGCCGTTATTACGGCCAGAGGTGGTTGTTCTGGGTACTGATTTCTCAGGTTCTATGCATCCAAATGACGTGAAAATGTAATCACATGTCAGTTCCAGTATAATATATTTGTCCAATGAATACCCCTTTATCATCTGCATTTCTTCTCGGTGCAGCAATTTTAATGACCAGTAGTGTACTTTTTGTAACGGGACACAAACTGACACTTTCCGTCGGTACTGGGCCCCTCATGAAGGACATGACAGTAATATTTGTTTGGGCTGACTCCAGTTACGCATTGAAAAAACTAAACAGGAAATATCGGCCGAAACTCCAGAGAAAATGAGCCTAACGACTCATAGGAGGGACGCCTTGTATACTCTCAAGTTCGCGACGGATATAAAGGGCGAACAAGATCTGCACCGACAGAATTTCAGAAGTTGTTTGGGGATACCTTCTGGGTAATTTGGAATAAGAAACCCACGGTCTCTGGCGCCTCGTTACAGAGTTATTGCATTTAATCTGAACGGAGTAAAGTATCAAACGTTCCTTCAACATGTTCTCCCACACTTCCTAGAAGATGTTTTGTTGAGAATTCGTAAGCTTATGTGGTTTCAACATGACAGGGCACCGGTACACCTTGCACTCGATGTCACGAACCACATTGAATTTCGCTTTGGAAGACTATGGATTGGTCTCGGTCGAGGGCCTGTTTCATGGCCAGCTCGGTCACCAGTAATGACATAAATGAACTACTTGTAAACCGAAATCTACAAATTTCTGAACAAGAAAATTTTCTACAATTTGAAATTTACGAAATTTTTAATTTTTAAATGCTCCACAATACGTTTATTTAATATACGAAGTCCAAAGAGAGTTGTTTCTTCATTATAACATTAAAAAGTAAGCTTACTTTAAATCAGTCACATAATCCTATAAATTAAACTTTTGTTTCCTATGTCATGAGCAACTAACCAAAACACTTCCGATATAAATAAAAAGTCTAGTTTCCAGACCTCTGTTGAGGCATAAGTGATTTTAGGCAAATTCGCTGTTCTATTTTACCTTAATGGTTTTGCATAAATACATTATCCACGAAAAAGTTCGCACGCACTGTTTTCAACAAAAAGTGGTGGTATACTGTGTTTGCGACTACCTGTACAGTAAATTTAAAAACACTCTTTAAGCGATAAATCTAATAATGGGTGTCATATCCACTTTTGTCCTAGTGCGACATTCATGTGTTATACATTAAATGTATTCGCAATTGCGAATATAGCTGTAGAGTGCATGCATCTCCAAAGGAACTTTGCATCGCAATTCAGAATAATACAGGCACTGCAATATCGTATTCATATGTTATGTCCCATCGGAATAAAGTCATTCTGGAAACGTATAAGAATGTCTTCTGCTCCAGCTACCTTCATATTGTTCCGATAGCTTGTTAAAATTTTGCACCACGCTGAGTATTGCTTTGACTACGCGCCTTATTTCAAATTACCTATCTCACAGAGAACAAATACCAGGGCGTATTGATTTTAGGGGCACTAAAAAACAACATGTCTTTAGGAATTACACGGTAATGTGACTAAGGTCTGAGGAACTCTTTCTTGCATTCATCACTGTGGTAGAAAGAGAGCCATATAGCACTATTGGTTCAGAGACGATGAGATTACTCAAATTCTCAATTGTAAAGGGCTTTTATCGTTCAGGAAACTGGAACTTCTTCATGATGTAAATGCTCTATCTCCATTGCATCTGTTTTAAAACAAACAGCTATGTGACTGTGTATATGGCGTAGTGTTGTGTTTATATTACCAATGGGAGGAATACGAGAGAGAAATCCGTTGTACAACATGTTCTGCTCTTCGCGAATAACACCGAGCTTAACGTTCTGACCAGACGGACGAATCACCCACAACGGTGTCTCCTGGCTTCAGTTCACAAGGCGTTTTGAATATAAGCTAACAGACGCCACTCTCCTCCCTTGTCGGCCTATTGCTGTGATGAAAATTTCATCCATCACTAGGAGTCAAACCGGCTACTATCAAACAGAATGGACTTGCAATGACATGCGTTGTCGCACTGTGCTTCTGAGATGGTTTCGACCGTGATAATCACTTAGCTACAAAGAAGCGATGAATTGTTAATTAACTACTGTATATCCTCAGCATCTGTAATACTCCTTGAGAGAGGAAAGCTTCTGTAAACCATGGATGGTTGGCAACAGGCGGATTCCATATTCCTAGAGTTCCATAAAGCATCTGACACGGTGCCACACTGCCGAATGTTAAAGAAGGTATAAACATACGTATTAGGTTCCCAGGTATGGGAGTGGTTCGAAGACTTCTTAAGCAACAGAACGCAGTATGTTGTCCTCGATGGCGAGTGTTCATCAGAGAGACGGGTATCGTCAGCAGTGTCACAGAGAAGTCTGATAGGATCGCTGTTGTGAAACTTCCTCGCAGATTAAAACTGTGTACCAGACCGAGACTCGAACTCGGGACCTGATATCAGCGCACACTCCGCTGCAGAGTGAAAATCTCATTCTGGAAACATCTCCTGGGCTGTGGCTAAGCCATGTCTCCGCAATATCCTTCCTTTCAGGAGTGCTAGTACTGCAAGGTTCGCAGGAGAGCTTCTGTAAAGTTTGGAAGGTAGGAGACGAGGCACAGGCAGAAGTAAAGCTGTGAGGAGAGGTCGTGAGTCGTGCTTGGGTAGCTCCGATGGTAGAGCACTTGCCCGCGAAAGGCACAGGTCTCGAGTTCGCGTCTCGGTCCGGCACACAGTTTTAATCTGCCAGGAAGTTTCATATCAGCGCACACTCCGCTGCAGAGTGAAAATCTCATTCAGGATCGCTGTTATTTTCTATATACGTAAATGGTCTTGCGAACAAGGTAAGCAGCAGTGTGGGGCTGTTCGTTGATGATGCTGTGGTGAATGGGAAGGTGTTATCATTGAGTAATTGTAGGAGGTTACAAGATGACTTAGGCAAAATTTCTAGTTGGTGTGATGAATGGTAGCTAACTCTAAATGTAGATAAATGTAAGTTAATGCTGATGAGTAGAAAAAACAAACACATAACGTTCGAATACAGTATTAGTAATGTGCTGCTTGACACAGTCATGTCGATTAAATGTCTGGGCGTAACGTTGCAAAGCGACATGAGATGGAATGACCATCTAAGTACTGCAGTAGTGAAGATGAGTGGTCAACTTCTGTTCATTGGGAGAATTTTGGAAAAGTATGGTTCATCTGTAAAGGAGACTGTATGCAGGACACTAGTGCTGCTCATTGCTGAGTCCTATTCGAGTATTCGATCTGTACCAGGCAGTATTAAAGGAATACATCGACGTAATTCAGACGCGGGCTACTAGATTTGTACCGGCACGTTCGAACAACACGCAGTTATTACGGATATGCTTCGGGAACTCAAATGGGAATTACTGGTGGGAAGGCGACTTTCTTTTTGAGGAGCGCTATTGAGAAAATTTGTGTAACCGATATTTGAGGCTGACTGCAGAACGATTCTGCTGCCGCAACGTACATTTCGCGTAAGGACCATGAAGATAAAAGAGATCAGGGCTCGTACGGAGCGCTATTGAGAAAATTTGTATAGCCGATATTTGAGGCTGACTGCAAAACGATTCTGCTGCCGCAACGTACATTTCGCGTAAGGACCATGAAGATAAAAGAGATCAGGGCTCGTTCGGAGGCATATAGAGAGTCGTTTCTCCCTCGCTTTATTTGCGAGTGGAGCAGAAAAAGAAGTCACTAGTAGTGGTGCAAGGTATCGTCGACCACGCATCATACGGTGGCTTGCAGAGTATGTACGTATGTAGATGTAGATGATACGAATTTTACGTTCCGTGGAAGTTTAATACAGTGTTCCATTTAAAATCAATACTCATGAAGAACCATTTGACATGAAGAATATATACTCGTGAAGTACACTGTCAAATTTGTTTTACTCTGATATACAGCAATCTGAATTTAGACCAATCTTCGTTTGTGTGCACAATTGACAGAAAATTAATTACAGTACGACGTCACTCAATAAGATAATACAATCGCCCAAACATGCTACTCTCATCTAAGCAACATTTGGCAAGAAAGAGCTTGTCAGCAACGATACTGACTTCATCGATCAGCAGTCCTAACATAAATACAGTTTTTATTTCAGGAGCATTTGCAAAGGCCAAGGCTGATGTCAACTTAATCAAAACTAATAGTGAAAGCGCAGAACAAGAATGAAGACGTGTTCCCATAAGAATGAGCTTATGTGCTCAATTATGGTAGGATATTCATGGCAGAAAGTTTAGAGTTAACAGAGTTAACTGTCGTTGGACGTTATGGGCCTAAGATTAAGAGAATTAATTCATTTAGAGAAGACTCAGTCATGTCCTGTTTGTAGTAACCATCCCGCATGTCCGATGAAAGCAGTTACAACAATACTAATACATAATTATGGAAATTCCATAGACAAAAGTGAGCGTCAACCACAAGATATGCAGGGTGTTAGGGATATAATGCAGATATTGTGACCTTTGGTATCTTAATGTGTACCCACTTAATGGTGTTAGATTTTTCTGTGTCTGACAGTCAGCCCACAAGCACGTCATATTATTTACTATGTGATGTTTTCAGCCCGGTCATAACTCCATCAGTAAGTGGACTATATCTGTCAGTATAGGCTACCAGTTTTGCCTCCGCTTGTCCACACTATAACACATGATCTGCTGCCCAGGGAAAATAACCATTAATGGCTTGCTCTTGCCACATGTACTTGGAGGTATTAACCAACCTAAAAACACAGTACAATTACTAATCTACAAATGAAGTGAATACTGATGTAATGTTGTTCAACACACTGTCCTCAGTCACAAATAAAAAATATCTGCACTTATACACCTAACACGCTCTACATGCAGCACTACTGTTTACTGGAAGCATTACACCATTTGGTGCAATGTCATATATTATCTGATTATACTAAGCGGTACCTTTAAGGCAAAATTTGATGGATAACTTTTTTTCTGAAGAAATTATGATGTATCTCTTACTGACCTTTTATACACATATCAAAAAACGTTTTGCATCACCTCGGTTCTCAGAGTCCCGGAACCTGTACAGAAAATTGGAATAGAGATCAACATAAACATCATTTCCGCCCTCTCTATTGCTCACGAAAACCACACATTGCATGTTGTACCACCATACAGCGAGACCTTCAGAGGTCATGGTCCAGATTGCTGTACACACTGGTACCTCTCACACCCAATAGCACGTCCACTTGCATTGATGCATGCCTGTATTTTTCGTGGTATACTATCGACAAGTTCATCAAGGCACTATTGGTCCAAATTGTCCAACCCCTCAACGGCGATTCAGCGTGGATCCCTCAGAGTGGTTGGTGGGTCATGTCGTCCATAAACAGCCCTTTTATATCCATTCCAGGCATGTTCGATAGAGTGCATGTCTGGAGAATAGATTGGCCACTCTAGTCGAGCGATGTCGTTATCCTGAAGGAAGTCATTCACAAGATGTGCACGATGGGGGAGAATTCCATGAAAGCGAATGCCTCGCCAATATGCTGCCGATATGTTTGCACTATCGGTCGTAGATGGCATTTACGTATCGTACAGCCGTTACGGCGCCTTCCATGACCACCAGCGGCGTACGTCGGCCCCACATAATGCCATCCCAAAACAACAGGGAACCTCCGACCTGCAGCACTAGCTGGACAGTGTGTCTAAGGCGTTCAGCCTGACCGGGTTGCCTCCAAACATGTCTCTGACGATTGTCTGGTTGAAGGCATATGCGACACTCATCAGTGAAGAGACTGATGCCAATCCAGAGCGGTCCACTCGGCATGCTGTTGGGCCCATCTGTACCGCGCTGCATGGTGTCGTGGTTACAAAGATGGATCTCACCATGGACGTCGGGAGTGAAGCTGCTCATCATGCAGCCTACTGCGCACAATTTGAGTCGTAAAACGACATCCTGTGGCTGCACGAAAAGCATTATTCAACATGGTGGCGTTGCTGTCAGGGTTCCTCCGAGCCGTAATCCGTAGGTAGCGGTCATCCACTGCAGTAGTAGCCCTTGGGTGGCCTGAGCGAGGCATGTCATCGACAGTTCCTGTCTCTCTGTATCTCCTCCATGTCCTAACAGTATCGCTTTGCTTCATTCCGAGACGCCTGGACACTTCCCTTGTTGAGAGCCCTTCCTGGCACAAAGTGACAATGTGGACGCGTCGAACCGCGATATTAACCGTCTAGGAATGGTTGAACTACAGACAACACGAGCAGTGTACCTCATTCCTGGTAGAACGACAAACTGATCGGCATTCGGACGCCCTCCGTCTAATAGGCGCTGCTCATGCATTGTTATTTACATATTTGGGCGGGTTTAATGACATCCCTGAACAGTCAAAGGGACTGTGTCTGTGATACAATATCCACAGTGAACATCTACTTTCAGGAGTTCTGGGAACCGGGGTGATGTGTATCTCTATTCAGTTTAACCATATTTTGGCGGTCGTTGGCCTGATACGCCAGTTATATTATCATCGTTAAGCATTCGTACTTGGTGTCGATTCTGAGTCACAGCTGTTAAAACTTTAAGCAATAGAAATAATATAATGGTAAGTTCTGTGGGGTTCAAAATGGAACCCTTAACCACCGTGCACATTACAGCAACACCTTCACCCACAACAACGTTATACAGTGTCATAAAATGGCACAACACATTCATCCACAGCAACGTCATACAGTGAAAGGTAAATACAGGTTTCAGGACACGTACTTCACATATAAAAAAATTCACAGTGGTCCCATTCTCAGGGAGTGAGTATAGGGGATTGGATGCGGAACTATTGCATCGCCGCTCTTGGCACTTAACGTCTGAGGTCATCAGTCCCCTGGAACGTAGAACTACTTAAACCTCACTAACCTAAGGGCATCACACACATCCATGCCCGAGGCAGGATTCGAACCTGCGACCGTAGCGGTCGCGCGGTTCCAGACTGTAGCGCCTAGAACCGCTCGGCCACCGCGGCCGGCGATATTCTCATACACAGGACAGAGGGTTGCATGCTTCCGGACAATCCTACTTTAGAGCTATAGAGTACACATCCACAAGGCATGAAGGAACACATATGCAACTCCACGGCGCCATTACCAAAAAGAGTTTCATGTTACTGGGTGTTGTCCCGATTAGTGTACTACGAAGAGTTGTAGAAAGTCCATATATAACATATTTTCCTTTCCTGCATGTGGGGAATGTATCGTGAACGTTTAGCCATACCTTTTTGTTCTGTTAAGAAGTCTCTCTATGTAAAATTTATAATTGTTAGCAGAACTATTACATCTAACCCCACAGTTTGGACGCTACTGCTCTCTTACTTTAAAACGAAGTTAGCCCGTAAAGAATTTTGTGTATGCATTTTTGGTATCGTTCAATGGCTGAATCATTAAGCTGGCGCGTCTCTGTTTGAGGCGCGACGGCATACTTGCCATTTCACGGCATTGGGAAGCAGAAAATGTGAAAGAATTTCGATCATCTAATACGAGTAGTTATCAGCTTCTGTTAACTCGTAATGTTCATCTAGTAGAGAAATAACTTTGGTCAAGGTATAGAGGTTTACAGAAATCAACCAAGTATAGTACACTCCTGGAAATTGAAATAAGAACACCGTGAATTCATTGTCCCAGGAAGGGGAAACTTTATTGACACATTCCTGGGGTCAGATACATCACATGATCACACTGACAGAACCACAGGCACATAGACACAGGCAACAGAGCATGCACAATGTCGGCACTAGTACAGTGTATATCCACCTTTCGCAGCAATGCAGGCTGCTATTCTCCCATGGAGACGATCGTAGAGATGCTGGATGTAGTCCTGTGGAACGGCTTGCCATGCCATTTCCACCTGGCGCCTCAGTTCGACCAGCGTTCGTGCTGGACGTGCAGACCGCGTGAGACGACGCTTCATCCAGTCCCAAACATGCTCAATGGGGGACAGATCCGGAGATCTAGCTGGCCAGGGTAGTTGACTTACACCTTCTAGAGCACGTTGGGTGGCACGGGATACATGCGGACGTGCATTGTCCTGTTGGAACAGCAAGTTCCCTTGCCGGTCTAGGAATGGTAGAACGATGGGTTCGATGACGGTTTGGATGTACCGTGCACTATTCAGTGTCCCCTCGACGATCACCAGTGGTGTACGGCCAGTGTAGGAGATCGCTCCCTTCGCCATGATGCCGGGTGTTGGCCCTGTGTGCCTCGGTCGTATGCAGTCCTGATTGTGGCGCTCACCTGCACGGCGCCAAACACGCATACGACCATCATTGGCACCAAGGCAGAAGCGACTCTCATCGCTGAAGACGACACGTCTCCATTCGTCCCTCCATTCACGCCTGTCGCGACACCACTGGAGGCGGGCTGCACGATGTTGGGGCGTGAGCGGAAGACGGCCTAACGGTGTGCGGGACCGTAGCCCAGCTTCATGGAGACGGTTGCGAATGGTCCTCGCCGATACCCCAGGAGCAACAGTGTCCGTAATTTGCTGGGAAGTGGCGGTGCGGTCCCCTACGGCACTGCGTAGGATCCTACGGTCTTGGCGTGCATCCGTGCGTCGCTGCGGTCCGGTCCCAGGTCGACGGGCACGTGCACCTTCCGCCGACCACTGGCGACAACATCGATGTACTGTGGAGACCTCACGCCCCACGTGTTGAGCAATTCGGCGGTACGTCCACCCGGCCTCCCGCATGCCCACTATACGCCCTCGCTCAAAGTCCGTCAACTGCACGTACGGTTCACGTCCACGCTGTCGCGGCATGCTACCAGTGTTAAAGACTGCGATGGAGCTCCGTATGCCACGGCAAACTGGCTGACACTGACGGCGGCGGTGCACAAATGCTGCGCAGCTAGCGCCATTCGACGGCCAACACCGCGGTTCCTGGTGTGTCCGCTGTGCCGTGCGTGTGATCATTGCTTGTACAGCCCTCTCGCAGTGTCCGGAGCAAGTATGGTGGGTCTGACACACCGGTGTCAATGTGTTCTTTTTTCCATTTCCAGGAGTGTAGATCGTAAGTACTTCAGGTATTTTTCCGTAAAGAACAACTGTTTGAGCGCATAAAATTGCTCAGCATGTACCACGTCAGTCCAAAAAATTCGAGACTGTATTAATAAAAAGTAGAGAAAAGTTAAGATGGTTTTTTTAATGTTTCAGGTGTTCCACATAGTTTCCACTCTACACACCCCCTCCCTCACTTATTCTTCTCCCCCCCCCTCCTCCCCCCCCCCGCCACACACACACACACACACACACACACACACACACACACACACACACTTGAATACAACTCACAGGACTTCCATACAGCCACGTGAAACTATCAGAAAAAACCTTGATGTTGTCCAACTTGCGTGTCACATTGGCTTGAATGTCGGTTATGTCGGCAAGGTGTTGACTCTTCACGTGAATTTCTCCACTTTGCTGTTTTGTGGTAGGTTCGTATTTATAACAACCAATATTGTTATCCGTGATGATTTTTTCTGGAAAAGAACTGTCCGCATTTTCCTTTTCATTCAAGTCGCGGCAGGCGTCCACGCATCATCGTTTTTGTTTTTTGTTCGGGAGTTTCTCTTCTTTAAAATATTCTGGAGAATCTCTTCGATACTTGATTTAGAGATGTCGCTCCATTACGATTTATGACGAAATACTGTTGACACACTACGACGACACGTCCACTACATTACTCTGTGTCCTTACAAATGACTGGTGAAATATACTTGTTGTTTACAGTTGCCAGTTCAAGCTGCCACCGTAGTCACTGCGCAGCCGTCTCTTACATACCAGGAATAAAATCAGTGTTGGAACGTTTTGGACAGACGGTGTAATTTCACACAGTAAAATGTAGAGAAACGTGTCTATACAAACTTAGATTTTATCGAAGTGACGCGTATCCTCCAGTTACTGAGCTAGTTCTCCATTTGTAATGATCTAGATTTAATGAGACACTAAACACCAACTGTAAAGAAAGGAAAAGTTCTACAAACAGTTACTAAAAAAATAGGAGTAAGGAGGAAATGACAGAGGTACTGGAAGTACTCTACACCAGACATCGTAGGGTGGCTTGCGAAGTAAAGACGTAGATGACTATGTAACGAGGTTTCCTAAATGTATTACCATAGTGTCATTTCATTTACATTTGTGACTCGGGGATTTGGGGCGGAAATTATGCCAGATTACCATATGTCTGAATGAGAACGGAATCTGCCTAACTCGCTTCAGAGACTGGCCATCATCTGGTACTGTTTCAGGCGTACAATCTTAACGGCATATCGTCATGTATTCGCTGTCCTGGATGTCAATGTGTTCGAAGCGTGTGTCTTATATTTGAGAATTTAAGGCACTCATAACGGAGATTATTAGCGTCTCGTGTTCCAATAAGGGTAATGTACCGTAACATACGTACTTTCTAATGGACGAAGTGCATTTCGTGGGTGAAACTGTCAACACTCTAACAACTACCTTCTCTTACACTATGCTAAATCGAATGTAAATGCTGAAAATTCCCTAGAAGTTGTCTCTGGAACTTAATGTCATGACAAGTCTATAACTATATTGTTTTCCCTTTTCCACTGCATCCCTTCCGGTACCGATGATCTCAGTGGCTACCTGCTCATTTGCGGAAGCTATAACCGTTTCCTATTTTCCGTGGTTGTGTATTGTAAGATCTGGCCATGCATATAGTTGAAGCTGTAATGATAGTATCACGAAGCGCCCTCAGCATTCGTACGTTATTGTGTAAAGTTTAACAATTATGTTTTGTGAGCTTGCCAC
This sequence comes from Schistocerca nitens, assembly GCF_023898315.1. Taxonomy (NCBI): domain Eukaryota; kingdom Metazoa; phylum Arthropoda; class Insecta; order Orthoptera; family Acrididae; genus Schistocerca; species Schistocerca nitens. The sequence continues at coordinate 783,963,828 of NC_064616.1, forward strand.
TACTGTATTTTCAGTCACACAAATTCTTAGTTTGAGATCCTACTATACAAATTGTCTTTTACGCGGACAGCATTAAAACCACGAAGGGAGAAGGAAAAGAAGAAGAAGAAACAAATTGAGGTTTGTTGATGACGCTGTAATTCCGTCAGACAAAGCATACAGTCAATCGGGGTAACTGTGTACCACTTTTTATCATTTTTTGAAAATATTGGACGCAAAATAAATTACACATCGCAGCGTTTCACATCTGTAGTTACTGAGTGCTTGTAAAAGTGGAGCCGGCCGCGGTAGCCATGCGGTTCTAGGCGCGGCAGTCCGGAACCGCGGGACTGCTACGGTCGCAGGTTCGAATCTTGCCTCGGGCATGGATGTGTGTGATGTCCTTAGGTTCGTTAGGTTTAATAAGTTCTAAGTTCTAGGGGACTGATGACCTAAGATGTTAAGTCCCATAGTGCTCAGAGCCATTTGAACCATTTTTGTAAAAGTGGAAATCTATGCTAACCACGCCCTATTAGAGTAAAATTTCAATTTTAATTTTTGTGCTGGCACAAAGTTACACTGTCATTCTGGATAACCTTAGACCAGTCTTTAAAAAAACAAATAATTTTTCCTAAATCTAATGCTCTGGGTAAGTTTAGCTCGTGCCAGAATGATATCAGGTGTTAATAAGGAGTAAAAAGAAACAGTGTTAGTTCAGTACTGCATATTTACGTGGAAATATCAAGATATTTGTATCGACCTGGCACTGTTAAACTTAAATCATTGTCGCTAGAATCACTCTTCACACTCAACGCAGGTAAAAGATAATCACAAGCCTAAGACCTTGTTGGAAGTTTCAAAGACAGTTGAAATACTAACTAGAAACCAAAGAGATAATAAAACTGTTACTTTTAGCACAAAAAATGTAAGTAAGTGCAGCAGCAGCCACTTGAAATAAAAGTGGTAAGTGGTAGAAAGATACCCTGACTGGTAAAAAGTTACCCTGATTGACTGTAGGACTTAGAAGAGCAGCTGAACGAAATGGATAGTGTCTTGAAAAGAGGTTGTAAGATGAAAATCAACGAAACCAACACAAGGATAATGGCATGTATTCGAATTAAATCAAGCGATGTCGAAGGAATTAGATTACGAAATGACACACTAAACGTAGAGCATGAGTTTTGCTGAATGGGCAGTAAAATAACTGACGACGTCCGAAGCAGAGGATATAAAAAGCAGACTGGTTACAGCAAGAGCAGCATTTCTGAAAAAGAGGAGTTTGTTATCATCTAATATAAATTTATGTGTAAGGATGGCCTTTCTGAAGGTATTTGGCTCGAGTGTAGCCTTGTATGGAATTGCATCGTTATTGTTAATAAGTAGTTCAGGCAAGAACACAATAGAAGCTTTTAAAATGTGGTGCTACAGAAGAATACTGAAGATTACATGGACAAATCGAGTAACTAAGGAGGAGATAGGACACAACGTGAGGCATCAAGGAATTGTCAATTTGGTAATGAAGAGTTTAAAATTGTCGACGGAGACCAAGGAATAAATGCTGTAAGCAGGTTCAAATGAAAGTAGGTTGCATCAGTTATGCAGAGACGAAGAGCCTTGCACAGGATAGAGCTTCATGAAACTAGACTTCTGACGGAGGATCACAACAGCAAGAACAACATTGCTACTACGGTTTCTACTTTTCTTATAATTGTTTCTAAAGATCAGATCCTATATTAGTTGTAAAACATCTTTTAACATTCCTGTCGTCATGAATGTAACGGAAATTGTGTGTAATGCCTGATTGGATATAAGATATGAGCTGATGGCCCTTATCTTGTCAGGATAAATACATCATTTCAGTTTCTAAAAATTGTCAACGCTATGAGTTTCTGCGCCGTCGAAATGTGGCGCCTATACAGCAGCGCAGTTTGAATTTTTAAAATGTTTCTCTTATGAATACTTTCTGTTGTTGAAATATTTCATAAAAACAGCACTACTTTTAAAACTTAGCTCTTCTCACCTCACTATGAAGTCCATCACTGCATGCCTTTACTCTTGAGAGGACACTGTTGTCGTGTCAACCATATTTAGACATTCCAGAATGACGTTTTAAAAATTTTGGAATGGGTGAATAGGTGCCTTACACCAAAACAAGAAATAAAAGTCCAGTAAAAATGGGCTCTAAAATGCAAAACCTTAAGAACTATGAGCACTTGTTCATTCTCGATTCTGTGCAACACATCCCTTCTACTGCAAGCTCTTTGGTTTCCACATTTTGGGAGAATGTAGTATTGACCAAAACAAGAAAAAAATGCCCAGTAAACATGGGCTCTAAAGTGCATACCTTAAGTGCTATGAGCACTTGTGGTCGTGCGGTAGCGTTCTAGCGTTCTCGCTTCCCGCGCCCGGGTTCCCGGGTTCGATTCCCGGCGGGGTCAGGGATTTTCTCTGCCTCGTGATGACTGGGTGTTGTGTGATGTCCTTAGGTTAGTTAGGTTTAAGTAGTTCTAAGTTCTAGGGGACTGATGACCATAGATGTTAAGTCCCATAGTGCTCAGAGCCATTTGAACCATTGAGCACTTGTTCAGTAGAACGGACGTGGTTCGTAGTAGCGAGGATGAACAAATGCTCATAGCTCTTGAGGTATGCGGAGCAAGGAGGACATAAAAAGAACATTTGAACTGGCCAATAGAAGTCTGACAGTATCAAACATGAGTCTTAATTTGAGGAAGAAATTTATGGGAATGTACGTTTGGAGCACAGCATTATATGACAGTGAGACATGGACTATGGGAAAACCGGAACAGAAGAGAATAGAAGCATCTGAGATGTGGTGCTACAGAAGAATGTTGAAAATTAGGTGGACTTATAAGGTAAAGAATTAGGAGGTTCTTAACAGAATCGGCGAAGAAAGGATTATATGGAAAACACTGACAAGAAGAAGGGACAGGATGGTAGGACATCTGTTAAGACATCAGGGAATTACTTTCATGATACTAGAGGTTGCTGCAGATGGTAAAAACTGTAGAGGAAAACAGATATTGAAATATATGCAGCAAATAATTTGGGTTGCAAGTGCTACCCTGGAATGAAAAGGTTGGCCCAGGAGAATAATTCGTGGCGGGCTGCATCAAAACAGTCAGAAGACTGATGACTAAAAACAAATTGGTATTTCAACCCCTTCGCCCCACACGGATGAGGGTGGGCTCCCGCTCTTCAGTCAAACGATATTAAAAATGCAAAGCATATACGAGCTCTTTACATGGTGTTAAAAAAACTGAATATTTTCACAAATATATATGGTGAGTTGCGGCGGTTAAAAGGTGAAAGACTCATTTCTTAGTTGTTTAAAATATTTAGACAAGGAAGAATGAAGTGATAAGTTGATGTAGATTGCCATGGGTAAGGGTATTATGGGTTACGTAAAGCGTTGTGGGTGGTTGAGGGATGAAAACGAAAACGCATAAGCATGAATTCACTTCAGGTATTAAAACAAAGTTTTTTATTGTAATAATTACTATCGAATTAGTGTCATCTGCACACATGATTCCTACTGTGCGTCCACCAAGTGCGACATTTAACAACTAACGTTCTACGAATATGCAGTGTGTTACTACTAAACCCGTAATTATCGTAACAAAATAAAAATTACCTAAAAATGCGTCTCAGACACTGCAGATACGACTTTTGGCAGTATCACTGAGCGCGTTCGAAAAACTTAAGTTGTCAAACGTCACACTTGGTCAACAGAGTTGGAAGAATGGTGTGAGCAGATGACACGAAGTCGATAGTAAATATCATAATAAGTAAGACTTCATTAATAGCGTGAGCAGATTCATTTTTAGACGCCTGGTTTGAATTAATGTTTTCGTTTCACTAAAGTGGTACGTTCTTTTACATAAATGACGAAGACTCCTGTCATATAGAACCTCATCCCTCACACACTCTCAAATCCGTCAGCCAGACATCCACTCAATAAAACCCTACACATCCCACAATATCTTTACTCCAGACTTATACGTGAAACGAGTAAATTGATTGACACGAGGACAGTATCCTCTTAAAAGGAACGATACACGCCGGCGCACAAGAACTGCTAGTTTTAAAAACATTTTTTATTTTAGTGAAAGAAACAAAAGAAAAATTTGGAGTAGGTATTAAAATCCATGGAGAAGAAATAAAAACTTTTAGGTTCGACGATGACATTGTAATTCTGTCAGAGACAGCAAAGGACTTGGAAGAGCGGTTGAACGGAATGGACAGTGTCTTGAAAGGAGGATATAAGATGAACATCAACAAAAGCAAAACGAGGATAATGGAATGTGGCCGAATTAAGTCGGGTGATGCTGAGGGAATTAGATTAGGAATTGAGACATTTAAAGTAGTAAAGAAGTTTTGCTGTTTGGGGAGCAAAATAACTGATAATGGTCGAAGTAGAGAGGATATTAGATGTAGACTGGCAATGGCAAGGAAAGCGTTTCTGAAGAAGAGGAATTTGTTAACATCGAGTATAGATTTAAGTGTCAGGAAGTCGTTTCTGAAAGTATTTGTATGGAGTGTAGCCACGTATGGAAGTGAAACATGGACGATAAATAGTTTGGACAAGAAGAGAATAGAAGCTTTCGAAATGTGGTGCTACAGAAGAATGCTGAAGATTAGATGGGTAGATCACATAACTAATGAGGAGGTATTGAATAGAATTGGGGAGAAGAGGAGTATGTGGCACAACTTGACAAGAAGAAGGTACCGGTTGGTAGGACATGTTCTGAGGCATCAAGGGATCACAAATTTAGCATTGGAGGGCAGCGTGGAGGGTAAATATCGTAGAGGGAGACCAAGAGATGAGTACACTAAGCAGATTCAGAAGGATGTAGGTTGCAGGAAGTACTGGGAGATGAAGAAGCTTGCACAGGATAGAGTAGCATGGAGAGCTGCATCAAACCAGTCTCAGGACTGAAGACCACAACAACTACAACAACAACAACAACAAGGTGGTACATTCTTTTACATATATGACGTAGACTCCTGTCATATAGAACCTCATCCCTCACACACTCAAGGCCGTCAGCCAGACATCCACTCAATAAAACCCTACACATCCCGTATATTTACTCCAGACTTCTACGTGGGACGTGTAAATTGATTGACACGAGGACAGTATCCTCTTAAAAGGAACGATACGCGCCGACGCACAGGAACTGCTACGTTTTAAAAACAATTTTGATTTTATAAAACATTTTACATAAATGACGAAGACTCCTGTCATATAAAACTTCATCCCTCACACATTCTCAAGTTCGTCAGGCAGACATCCACTCAATAATACCCTGTTGTTGTTGTTGTGGTCTTCAGTCCTGAGACTGGTTTGATGCAGCTCTCCATGCTACTCTGTCCTGTGCAAGCTTCTTCATCTCCCAGTACCTACTGCAGCCTACATCCTTCTGAATCTGCTTAGTGGACTCATCTCTTGGTCTCCCTCTACGATTTTTACCCTCCACGCTGCCCTCCAGTACTAAATTGGTGATCCCTTGATGCCTCAGAACATGTCCTACCAACCGATCCGTTCTTCTAGTCAAGTTGTGCCACAAACTCCTCTTCTCCCCAATTCTATTCAATACCTCCTCATTAGTTATGTAATCTACCCGTCTAGTCTTCAGCATTCTTCTGTAGCACCACATTTCGAAAGCTTCTATTCTGTTCTTGTCTAAACTATTTATCGTCCACGTTTCACTTCCATACATGGCTACACTCCACACAAATACTTTCAGAAACGACTTGCTAACACTAAAATCAATACTCGATGTTAACAAATTTCTCTTCTTCAGAAACGCTTTCCTTGCCATTGCCAGTCTACATTTTATATCCTCTCTACTTCGACCATCATCAGTTATTTTGCTCCCGAAATAGCAAAACTTCTTTACTACTTTAAGTGTCTCATCTCCTAATCTAATTCCCTCAGCATCACCCAACTTAATTCGAATACATTCCATTATCCTCGTTTTGCTTTTGTTGATGTTCATCTTATATCCTCCTTTCAAGACACTGTCCATTCCGTTCAACTGCTCTTCCAAGTCGAGGTATGAAGTGTAATTCAGAAAGCTGCCACCTCTGGCAGCCATATATTTACATCCCATATATTTACTCTAGACTTCTACGTGGGACGTGTAAATTGATTGACACGAGGACAGGTTCCTCTTAAAAGGAACGATACGCGCCGACGCACAAGAACTGCTACAGTTTTAAAAACAATTTTGGTTTTATAAAACATTTTGAGAAAAGAATGTATTCTTACAGTAAAATTGGTCTATAAGCATATTATGCTGTTAGAAGTTTCACTTATCACTGACTGTCGACTGACGTGCCCTCGAGCATAATGAATCCAAAGCCAAGGATAGGTCGTTTTACCAAACGTCACGAATGATCCGCCGCTCGTGGAACGAAACGGCCGAGAGAATGTGACGGTGGCGCGTGCAGCCTCAGCGGCAGCGGCAGAAGAGGAGGAAGAAGAAGAAAGTGCGCGGCCAGACGAAAGGAAACCCGCCCCTCCACGCGCATCCCCACTGTCCCACTTGGCGCGGACGAAAGTCAGTGGCGCGCCGCGCGCCGCGCGCCGCAATGTCGCGCTAGGCCGCAGCCATGCCGCAGACCCGCCGCGCCGCGCTCCCTCTGCTGGCGCTGCTGCTCGCCGCCACGGCCGCCTCCGGCCTGCGCTTCCCGGACGCCGCCTCCGGGAACAGCCTCCGCCGGGAGATGGACGGCGACGCCAACGGCGTCGTCACGTCCGCCGGCGACGGCGGCCGCAGCCTCAGCGTCGAGGATTCCGAGCCCGTCAACTTCGCGGAGCCGGAGGACGAGGGGCGCGCGTCGGCGTCGGCGGCGGCGGCGACGTCGTTCGCCGGTCTGAGCAGGCGGCAGCAGGAGGAGCTGCTGGTGCGCGCGCTCTGGAACCGCGCCGGCAATGCCTCCTCCTCGCAGACCGTCACTGCTGACGACCCGCGCGGCTTCCAGGACGGCCTCGCCGACATGCTCGGCAAGAGTGAGTAGTAGCCAGAGCTATTTCTGTTCTTCCCGACAGACTCACCGGAAAGGGACACTCCTGGTCCAGCACCTGAACTATCCTTTAAATGCGAGTTTGCAAAGGACTTGGCGTGAGTCGTGCTTGGGTAGCTCAGTTGGTAGAGCACTTGCCTGCGAAAGGCAAAGGTCCCGAGTTCGATTCTCGGACGGCACACAGTTTTAATCTGCCAGGAAGTTTCATATCAGCGCACACTCCGCTGTCGAGTGGAAATTTCATTCTGGAAACATCCTCCAGGCTGTGGCTAAGCCATGTCTCCGCAATATCCTTTCTTTCAGGAGTGCTAGTTCTGCAAGGTTCGCAGGAGAGCTTCTGTAAAGTTTGGAAGGTAGGAGTCGATGTACTGGCAGAAGTAAAGCTGTGAGGACAGGGCGTGAGTCGTGCTTGGGTAGCTCAGTTGGTCCAGGAAGTTTCATATCGGCGTACACTCCGCTGCAGAGTGAAAATCTCACGCCGGCACGGTAGCTCAGCGTGTTCGGTCAGAGAGCCGGTTGGCCTCTGTAATAAAAAACTTAGTGGAAGGATCAACAAACGAATTTAGACGGATGTTATTGTGACGTCCGCAACGACCAAACACAACGATCAACAACGAATAAAATGGGAAAAAAAAAGTTGGTAGAGCACTTGGCCGCGAAAGGCAAAGGTCCCGAGTTCGAGTCTCGGTCCGGCACACAGTTTTAATCTGCCAGGAAGTTTCATGTCGGCGCACACTCCCCTGCAGAGTGAAAATCACACTCTGGATACATCCCCCAGGCTGTGGCTAAGCCATGTCTCCGCAATATTCCTTTTTTCAGGAGTGCTAGTTCTGCAAGTTTCGCAGGAGAGCTTCTGTAAGTCTGGAAGGTAGGAGACGAGGCACTGGCAGAAGTAAAGCTGTGAGGACGGGGCGTGAGTCGTGGTTGGGTAGCTCAGTTGGTAGAGCACTTGCCCACGAAAGGCAAAGGTCCCGAGTTCGAGTCTCGGTCCGGCACACAGTTTTAATCTGCCAGGAAGTTTCAAGCAAGATTACTGTTCAACATCCCACAGACGACCAGGTCGTTAGAGACGACGCACGAGCCCGGATTACTGTCCGCCTGGGCAGCTGCGCGTTGAGCACGGCGGATTGCTACCCGAAGAGGCCCGGATTCGATTCCCGACCGGGTTGGAAGTTTTCTCAGCTCGGAGACTGTGTACTCTATTGTCCTTACATTTTCATACTTGACATTCCACTACTGAGATGGCTGTATGGCCACATCCCGAAAGCCAGTACATAAAAAAAAAGGATTAGGGAAAGATGAGGAAGGAAATCGGCCGTGTCATTTCAAAGGAACCATCCCAGCATTTGCTTTAAGGGGGGTAGGACGTCAAACGGACCGACTTGGAGCAGGAGAGGCAAAACAGGACATTTTAATTTCCACTGTCTATACTTTTACAAAAAAATTCATAAAACTTTGTCAGCATGACCAGGAAGGATTCAGAATTCACACTCATAGCAGTGGAAGTTCGAAAATATAACGAAATAATTTTTTTTACATGTGAAATTTCATCATTTTTTTCACTTACTAATGGCAATATTTGTTGCTATAGGTACACATTTCTTCATAAGTAAGAGAGATTCTTCGATGAATTGTGCACAGCATACAAACCATACTTAAAGGTGTATGAAACGCTAGAATTTTCGAAATTATTAAAAACTGTGGTAAAAATTGAGGTAATTAACTATAAAATTTGTGTTTTTCCTAAACATGAAGTTTAAAATATAACAGTTCATTCGTTTTTTCATAAATTAAATAAATTCTAGTGTTTCTTACACCTGTCAGTATGGTATGTATGATGTGCAAAATTCATCGAAGAATCTCTCTAACCTATGAAGAAAAGTGTACCTATAGCAACAAATGCAGCCATTAGTAAGTGGAAAAATGATGAAATTTCACACGTAAAAAAAATTATTTTTTATGTTTTCGAGCTTCCACTGCAATGAGTGTGAATGCTGAATCCTTCCTGGTGATGCTGACAAAGTTTTATTAATTTATTTGTAAAAGTATAGACACTAGAAATTAAAATGTCCTGTGATGCCTCTCCTGCTCCAAGTCGGCCCGTTTGACGTCCTACCCTCCTTAAGCGATTTAGGGAAATCAAGAAGAACCTAAGTCTGGGTGGCTGGACGGGAGTTTGAACTGTCGTCCATAGTGACTTTGCAAGTCACTGTGAAGTCCATGGTAGAGTGTATTTCCCAATGTACCACATACTAAGGGTTCTTCCCAATCCATTCACAAATGGAGTGTAGAGGAATGATTGCTTAAATTATTTTCTGCTCGCTGTAGTTAGTCTGTGGGGGCAATATGTAGAGTGTTGTAATATATTCCCATATTCTCACTTAATGCTGATTTTTTAAACTTTTTGCCGGCCGGTGTGGCCGAGCGGTTCTAGGCGCTTCAGTCTGAACCGCGCGACCGCTACGGTCGCAGGTTCGAATCCTGCCTCGGGCATTGATGTGTGTGTTGTCCTTAGGTTAGTTAGGTCTAAGTAGTTCTAAGTTCTAGGGGAGTGATGACCTCAGATGTTAAGTCCCATAGTGCTCAGAGCAATTTGAACCATTTTTTTAACTTTTTAAGTATGCTTCCGTGAGATAGTTGTCATCTATCTTCAAGTGTCTGCCATTTGAATCTTTTTAGCACCTCTGTGACACTCTCTCATGTACCAAACAAATCTCTGACCATGTATGCTGCCCCTCTTTGTATATGTTCACTATCCTCCCAGAGTTATATAGGGTGTAACGGGAATGAGAGTTAATATATTATATGTAATATCTTAATATGTACCCACATAAGTGTGTTGGTTGTTTTTTTCTCTGTGTTGAACAGTCATCCCACAGACACGTCGCAAACTTTACGACCTGATGCTTTCTGCATGGCCGTGCCTCAGCCACGAAGTGAACAACGCCTGTCCCTACAGACTAACTGTTTTGCGTCCACACATCGACACTTCCAACAGCTGAGCTGCTGCCCAGGGGGAAATAAGTACTAAAGGCTTGCTCTTGCTACATGTACCCGGACGTACTACCCAACCTGAAAGGATATGACTTGTAATAGCTGTAATTATTGGCCGGAAAAAGACATAAATATTGATATAATATTATTCACCACACCGTCCTCAGTCACCAACAGAAATATCCGCACTTATGCCCATTACACTCTGTATTTGGTGTGGGTGCGAGACACATAAACAGTGTTGTAGTTTGGACTACATCAGGTTTTGTCAACAATCTCCTTTGTTGACTTATTACATTTCTCCTGTATCGTACGAATGACTCAAAGGCTGTCATCTTCTTATCTACGAGGGCGTGCTGAAAAGCGATACCTCCGAATTTGTTATTCCAGTCTCAATAACGGATGAGATATAAAATGTCATTCATATTACTCGAACGACTTTCCCACTTCGCTGACGCAATTTGCAACACTCTGACTGCATAGGGCTCCAAATTGTAGCGCATAATGTGGCGGTGTGTAACGTAACTATGCTGGCGCACGAGAAACAGTGTACACCCTCCATCTTTAGCTAGGTAACGTCAGATCACACACGAGCGCTGCAACATCTGCAGCAACCCGACGACTTGGACTCACTGTCATTGATCATCCTCCATACAGTGCCGACTTAGTCCCGTCCGATTTTTATGTGCTTCCAAATCTTAAAGAACACCTTAGAGGACTTAATTTTCATGGTAATGAAGTGGTGCAAGCAGAGGTGAGGCTATAGCTCCGACAACGAAGTCGAACATGCTACAGTGACGGCATCGACTAACAGGTTTTTCATTTGAAGCAAAGAGTCCGTCGCCAGGCTGAGTATGTTGAGAAATAAATATGTAGACATGAAGAATAAAGATGTAGAACGTTAATAAAGTTTGTTTTATTTAAAAATGTTTAAGAGTTTTCACACAAAAAAAGTCGGAGGCATAACTTTCCAGCACACCCTCGTACGGGAAGGCAAACAAAACACAAACGGATGCTTTCTACATTGCCAGAAGTGTAGCTGTGCTATGAAGAGATCTTTCACTTCTGACGACGAAGGTAGGAAATATAGCCAGTGTCTCGATGCAACAATCAAGGCGTTTGCCAGGAATGTTTTCCGGAACCCATGGGAAACGTACGAAGGTGACAGGAGTGAGATTTGAGCTACCCTGCAGAAATCTGCAGCAAATGACCGACTCTTAGACGTCACTGTCAGACAGTAACACGTTGTTTATTTAATGTCAGTCTTCCTTTCTTTTTCTGGGAAACATTTTGTTTGAAGACTATGGTTTTTTTTTTTTTTTTTTTTTTTTTTTTTTTTTTTTTTTTTTTTTTTTTTTTTGCTCAGCTTCTCTCTGCACTCGCTGAATGACAGATTGCAAGGTCGACCGTAACATGCTCCGACGAATCGCTATCGTGAATTCCGGAAATATGTGGAAGCCATTTGTCTGCACAAAGTCTACGTTTTTAGGTGCTTTGTTGTGTCTCTTTGATTTATTTGACGAGGAAATGAAGAATAGGCACAGTGTTGTAGTAAACGGTCAAGGGTTACTTCCTTCAACCACGGCCTGTCTGGCGTGTGCCCCAAATCCTAGCCTATTAGTCTGAGCAGAATGCAAAAGCTCCGACGCCGCACAACGAGCGATAGACACGTCTCAGTTATGAAGCGGAGTGGGACAGCCAAACCTCCAGCTCCTTCTTCCTTGTCCATGCCACGGCTGTGATGGCTGGATTTACGCAAAAGCCTGACAAATCTTACTCTCCCGAAAAATGAAAATCTTTTAGTGCAAAATGTTACTAACAAATCTTTTCACGTTTTGGCGTTAATGTATGCCCTAGGTAGGCAGTTTGTATACATTCCGTCACCTCTCCTCAAAACATATTGCTGTAACTAAATGATGGCTGTGCTTTATTTCTTCTGTTTTAAAGATGTTCCAGAATTGAATTTTACGTATAGTTTTATTGCTTAGCTAAATATTAGAGCAGAAAATATTTCTTTCTCATACCATAGATGCCGTTACCTGTGGTAGAGGTTTTCGTGTTATTATTCCACAACGTATTTTTTGGTCCATTATAAGCATGTACCACACAATAAAAATAGTTATTTGTGTCTTGATTGTTCAGAAAGCGCAATAAATTATGGGTAATGCATACTATGACTATATGGTATGATAATAACCGTTTTTCTGTTGATCCGCTCTCGTGGTAGACTTCTACCGGATGCTGTTTGTCAACTCCTGGTTCACAGGCAGTGAGTGGAATCACACTGAACCCAGCGAAATACGAACATAAGAACTCCCTTTGTTCGCGTAGGATTGCTTGCCACTCGTCGAATATGGTACTGAATGAAGTTACCCTACTCTCTCCTCGCCTTAATGCTCCGCTTGCAAAGCAATCTGTATTTCCCTCCGCTAAGTAAATTAACACAATTTCTCAGTCAGAGGTTTGGCTAAGTATTGTCAACACTTAAAGTTCATTGCTACTCGATAACGTTTCGGGAGTGCAATCGATCTACGTTTGCTACCACGAACCTGCCAGACACCTTCAGGAGAGCCATAGAACACGGCCAGATGCACTCCCGAAACATTATCAAGTATTCAATGGGCTGAAGAAAACTCAAGATTCTGTTCGTTGTTGTTCACCCACTCACGAAGATTGCTGTGAATTACAGTTCCTTCAGTGGACAGTTAAACAGCATCTGTTTTATCTGTATACCTATTTGTGAAGTGCGTAATTACCATAATGCGTAAGGCATGTTGTTACTGTAACTTTCTTATGGTCTAAGTCGCAGTTTGTGAATGAATGAGGTTTATATAGGAGTATTTAAAACACATAGCTGAGAACTAAAGATTTCATAAAACGACGTAGTCAATTCGGTTGCAATCGCATGTTGTCTAGCAACAGTTTAAACGGTAATAATAACACAGGGATTATATCACCGATTCTGTTTTATAGGATAGTCTGCATGACAGTACAGTCAGAGCTGTTTATGAATAGCGCCATTTTTTGCAATAATATTCCACCGAGATGTATGACCGGATCCTCCATTCTCAGCACCCTTTCATACATGAAAATATATTGAGGTTGGTTGCTCATTGTTATCCACTAACAGAACAGCGCAAGTTTTCCACTAACCTAAAACGTGTCTGGACACAAAGCATATGCGAGCTATAAGCGGTACTTTTCCTACAGATGATTTTTATTTAAAAAGTAATACGTCTTTGAAAACGTGTCTGTCAGTATCTGTAGTTGTCGGATACTTATAGTAGCATCACATAAAATTCTCTGTTGTTGTTTTTAGAGCAGGAATCGGTTTACAGCTAGCTGTCTACTTTTATAACCTTTTTCCCCATTAGCATCTTTGCTTGCAAGCCCATGGTTTACTTAACTAGGCCTACAGTAATCGTTACAATCCGAGTGTATAGGTGTTACACTTTTCTGTACGATTCAATGGAACTTTTATCATCAGCACACTTCAGAAGTGACCATATTCATGCTCTTTCAGACATTTCGTTACGTTTTAATGCATATCAGTGTTGTAGTAGTCACTTCGAAAAATTTCAGAAACATAATCACCCACAGCGTCAATGTTATTCCTCAGATGTACATACTTTTCTTGTTCCTATATGTGATTTAAAATCAAGTTGTATTTCCGTGAGTTCTTCAAGCAGCTGCCGTGTTTCTACGTAATGTGAGAAATAAACTAGCGTCATCGCAATTCCCAGTGCTGCGCCGAGCCAAAACCAGCCACCTCCGACCTCTAGTTCAAATCTGAAACTGTTCAGCGTGAGTCCCTCTAAGTCCTGTTTCGTTTTGATCCACTATGTTAGCTACAAGTTGTAGAGGCTTCGTCATCTATTTGATCAGTCGAGCAGGTTTCTGTTGTTCAGAGAGAACCGCAGGTGCACGTGGATGATTGGATTTCACTGCGGGAAGCGACTTTTACACGTGTCATTCAAACCTCGGTGCCTCTGTCATCGGAGATCGCTGACGCCGTTATCACACGTAGCTACGTCGTCGTATGCCACCTATGGCGCCGTGTAAACTCATTAAATAGCTAACTTTCTCCCTACCTAGAAAATTATGAAATCACAATAGTTTTAACATACATTCTCGTGTATGCTGTAAATGAAGAGTCTAGGTAGCGATATTTTTTCAAATACTTATGTCATAAATTTAGTACATGTGTCTTCTCTTACCTTTATTAGCATTATTTAGTCTTACTCTGTTCTCTCGTTCATAAGGCGGTTACTGTTGACGTATTATCAGTGTTTAAGACATAAAAGGACACGAACTGCCTTTAGTTCCACTGATACATATTTATTAGAAAACAATGTCCTGCTTTTCGTCCGGTAATCTCCCACAGTGTCACTAGTTTGTAAGAATACTAATCCTTAAAAGCGTATTTTATTGATTACGAAGTGTGCAGCTTTCGTTCTGTTTCGCAATAGTGTCTTTCTTGACGCAACATTTTACTAAATGTTACCAAAGTAACAGTAGTAAGAAACTCAATCTTCATGATTTTCACACTTATGTATGTAATTATTCTAGCACGAAGTGGTAGAGGAATCCATTTATGTTACATTGATTTTCGCATATAAACCTATACAGAGAGTGGTGTCTTAACCACAATTAAGCATTCAGTACCACAAAAGAATATCAAATGAATGATTTTAGTGTACGTGGCGCCCTAGAGGTGTTTCAAGATATAAAGTCATCGTTGAAAGCTCCTTCATAAGTAAGTAAGGCTCTGTACCGCTTATTACAGGTAGTGTGAAGTATCATTTTACTGTATTCGGAACTACTAGCTTAACTCTTTTCTTCTGGAGGCGTTTTTAGTGGCACCTCACGTCCAACATGAACCATCGCATCTAAGATAAGTGCTACTTTTACTATTTGATTTAGAGAAACGCAGGGCCACTCTCGCTCGGCATTGTTCCAAATTGCTACCTATTTTGGCGCTTGTGATATTTCCTTTAACGATTGGCTGCCATCCTACCAGTTGCTGTCGAGAACGTGTAGGCCTCACCACAGCTGCAACTGTTCGTTTCTAGCGTTCAGAATTTCACAGACTAGGAGATGCAAATAGCTGAAAAGAGGGTAGAGCGTAGCAAAGCAAGGGAATCTGGAGCACAGTCTAGAATCTGGAACATCTGTAGTACTGATGAGGTTCTGTTCTAACGGCGAGGCTGCACATGCTACTGGAAATGACTCGATTAAGACATTTTTCTGCTGACAGACGACGGCTAATGAGTTCAGAAACTGTTCAAATTTCGGTACGATACAGTCTGATGTTTATAGAAATATTAGAACTGGCATCATATTGGTATGGATGCCTACCCTAAACCCGACTCAGAATATTATGCAAAGCCGTGGGTTTGTATAAAAAAAAGTAAACAAAAAAGAAGGTCTCTGGCCGCTTCACACTTTATGTTTTGTAATATTGGCGCTCTGTTACTTGCGACTGTCACAACTTGAGGAAAAGGAATTGTCACAGAACATATTTTCTGCTTGTTGTTATATTAATATTGCAATTATTTAGTCATATAGCTCACTGTATAATATTACAGATGTTTAAAACAATATGCTGATGTAACCCAGATCATGAGTTGGAGCCTGAAATATTCATCTCATATTTTAACGTAATAGCCGAGTAAAGAGCAGAATTTATTTTACGAGAAATGTGTTTTCCGTTACCTGTACCATAATGGAGCAGTTTGATTTTGTTGAAGTATACTTATTGCTGCTGTTATTCCCTACACAGAATCGGATGATATAATTATTGACAACAAATGAATCCTTCAAAATACTGCTCCCGCTCGTCCTGTTTTCACAGTAAGGTTTCCCAGTCGCAGCAGTAACTCCAGAAAACTGCAGAGCAGTGCTGTTACGATACGTTAGACTTTAAAAATCCATATTTTTATTGCCTTTCTCTGATTTTTTGTCAGTTTGGCGGTGTGCCTCAACTGACTGTGCGTCTTTCGTTTTAGTCGTATTATCACTGACCCTTGGTACTCCAACTGCTTTATTGAGCACTTTCAGTCATAAGTCAGCATCGATTGCTTATCTCGGTTCCAAACAGAAAGTTATTGCTTCACTACAATGGGCTAAAATGTTACAAATGTGTAGGACTCTGATGATTTAAGTCTTAGATCGGTTTTGTACACTTCTTCTGCGCACGGAAAACCTCTATTCCGAACTGCAATACCAGAATTCGATCTCTACCATGTGGAAAAGGAATTAGTTATTTTCTTCTAACTTTCATACGAGTAATACGAAATTTTTTAAATTTTAAATGGCATCACCTGCAAGAACCACAAGTCGTTTGGACACGAATATCAGTAAACTAGCCGTCGTAAAACGAGAAACTGAAAATGATTGCAGTCAATAAAAAAGAATCAAATTTTTCGGTTTAAATCTTACATACGCTTGAATTAGTATTACGGAGAGGCAGTTTCCAGATGAAGGAACTGAATCAGACAGCAGTTTTCAGCGGCAATAATAGCTTATTAACGTACGTAAATAGAACTCAGTTTGTTTCCAAGGCGGATAACTGAACTTGATCAAATTATTAGGAATAAAATCCTCAAAAAGACGTCGTACATCGTTAAAATCGTCAATAGCTCACTTGGTATTTGCACTCGTTTGCAGTTCTCGCTGGTATATCCTGAAGAGAAGAGACCAGATTGTTGTACTCTTTCAAAAACTGCCCGACTATGCATTCTTCCCGCGGCCTAATATTATCTTTTTAGAGAATGAAAACACCTCTTCACAGCTATGTGAATCATCTCAACAAATTATCCAGGACGTCAGTCTCATTTCTTTGAACCTCATCACTCCACATTCCAGAACGCAGAGCACTGAATAGAAGAACGCATGCTCCTCACTTTCAGCTGTAACGAATGGAGGGTTATATAACCTTAATTCCATACAGATCAGTGCCTGTTGAGAATCAGAGTGATTCAGGTTTAGGCATCATAATGCAAGCCTATCTCTTCTATCTCTTCGGACAACCGATAACAATTCGTTCCTCATAAGTGGTTGACGTAACATATTGTCCGTCTCCGCCAGCTTTTCTGAGATTCTGACCGTCAACTGGAACATCCTTAGCGAGCAAATAAAAGAAAAACTAACAATAAATCCTCCTGAAACGTCAACTTATCCGTGGCGTTTTTGCAGTCATACAGTATTGAACTTGTAGTAAATTGAAATTTCCTGCAACATTAAAACTGTTTCTGGGACTGACCTGCAGACCATTATCCATACGAGCAGAATTCGCAAGGATCCTCTGAGATTCAATCCCTGTCGTGTTCTCCCAAATCTTAATGAAGCTGTCTAGTGCAGTCGCTGGACTACAGAAATATTTTCAGAGCCTAGGGAACCGAGCGAGCTGGTGCAGTGGTTAACTGGTCGCTCATTCAGGATGAGCAGGATTCATATCCCCGTACCTTCATCATGATGGGGTTTCTCAGAATAGATTAAAGCACATGTCAGGATTTTCATTTCAAAGTAATGCGTTAGATTTCCCTCTCCTTCTTGAACTTGCAGAGGGTGTGCATGGGACGCTAAACACTAGTTATCCCTATTTTTACTTTTTAAATCTAGATACACCACCAACTGCTTTGTATACAAGCTGTCTGCAAACTTCATTTACCGGTTCCTAGAAGATATAGAGGGAACCGGAAAATAACGGACTAACTTTGTCTGGAGTCCACTTCTAGTTCTGGTATACTATAAGGGAATTTAGTATAATCGTTATGACATCAACTGAATTTTCCGTCAGTCCTTGGCGGATCATGGTACTAACATCAAATAAAAAACGCTTCCTAATCATCTACAAAATGATATTTATTTAGTCGCGAAAAGGGATTTTCTTAGACCATCTTCATTTGACAACTGACAGTCGCAAACTCAGATAAGAATAATGTACGACTTACACAGATATTACTTGTACAAAAGATACAAAAACGACTTACAGTGTTTACACAGAAAAACATTGCATTTTTATCACATAGAATTAACTGCATTAACTAAAAATAGGGGGAAACAAAGGTTTTACGTGGAGATACATTTAACAAATTATAAGAAATAAGATGAATTTACAATTCGAATTTAGTATTTGTAACTAGAACCTAATTTAACAAAGGGAGAAAAAGGATACGACGTCATATGAATGGTTTTCCTTTAAAAGTAGATCAGCAAAGGTTGAAGGAACATTCAGCCTTTGCTGATCATCTTTCATGTAATGCAGAATGTAAAGTCTTGCACTTTGTTACGAAAACCACAATAATGACCCTACTGGAAATCAAGAAATACGTGAGACAGAATGCCAGTTTACGTATTAAATGACCAGATTCAGTTTCCTTTCTCCCATTTGTTAAATGAACTTCTTGTTACAAATACTAGATTCAAATTGTAAATTTATCTTATTTTCATGAGTTAAATCTACCTCCACATAAAAACTTTAGTTCCCCTTTTTATTTAATGTATTACTATGACAAAAATGTAATGTTTTCCTAGGTAAGCATTCTAAGTTATTATCGTGTCTTCCGTGCTAGTAATATCTGTGTAAGTCACACATCATTTTTGTCTGCGTTTGCAATATTCAATTGTCATCTGAAAATGGCCTAAGAAGGCGAAAGCCCATTGGCGACCTAATAAATATAATTGTGCAGAACATTGTGTTTTTCTATTTACTATTAACAATCGTTATATACAAAAAAGTTATACTGAACGTACTGTGATTCCGATACATAGTTTTAAGTCCTTAATTTGATGCTAACTTTACAGATAGCAATACTAGTTCAATAATGGTTCTGTATTTTTACGTGTTTCATATTTTATGCTCTTATTTTTGTGACACGTAGTCTTTTCCGAAGGTGCAGGAAGAAGGCTAATTCAGCAGAATGATTTTCAGAGCCTTCCACTTCAGAGTTAAAAACTTTTATAGCATCAGTTTTCATTCTATTTTTATTAGGACCTTACATGTTACTGATAACTGAACGACTGCTAAATCGTCGCTCCAGCCGTCTCACTGAGTTGATAGCAACATAAATCCCATTTACGCTCAATTTTATTTCAAAGTTCTATATTTTTCCTGTATTTTTGAATAAAGATATATTCGAGCATACTACACACTTGGAGTGTATCATCACACTTTGGTTTTGTTTGGCAGTATACATTTAAAATATTGGGTGTTTTCCTCAAGAATATAATGATGGATTTAGTATTTTTCTTTTGCCAGTAATGATCTAACGCAGTAATGAGTTCGATATCGACAGTACTTTAATGGCGAGAAGAGAGTGTGTGTGAGTAGCATAAGCTGTATAATAGGATACACTACTGAGATATTCAGAATCGTCCAGAAACAACCATAAAGTGAACTTTATTCTGATGTTAAGTTTTTACGTGAAGAGTGGCATTCATTTTCCTGGAATGTTACAGCTTCACGTGTTATCGTAGGAAGTTGCAACTCTCTTGTATTAAGGACAACTGATTTCACTACTGTCCTCCGTAACTCATGTCTTTGTAATAATTCTCTTAATGATAAAGAACTTTATGCTGTTTCTTTTCGTCAGAATAGTGAAAGTCAACAAGATTAGAGATGGATGACGTTTTTGTAACATGTAACGTTTAGGGTGCGTGTGATCGTGCGAGGGGGTATAGTAATTAACATATTGGACTAAATCACCGTCCGGTCATCCAGATATACATCATCCGTGGTTTCTTAAATCGATTCAGAAGAGTTCCGAAGCTGTTCGTTTGTAAAGGACGTAACCGATTTTCTTCATGATCCTTGTACAGCATTAGCTTGTGCTCTGTTGCTAATGACTTGTTGTCGACGGGTGGGTAAGCCACAATCTTCATTCCTATTTCCTATTTTCTTCTTCTTCTTCTACTTCTTCTTCTTTCTGAGGATGTATTTGACTTTCATTAAGAGCACGATGTGCACTTGTTTGCCTCGTTAGAACCACCGCCTTAGTGAGTGGAGGCTTCCTTTTATTTTCAACGCTACCTGAATTCGGTTAGATGCAAATTTAATTAACGCTGATAACGCTTTACTCTCGGTTTTGGACAACATAGGAGGTAAGAAAACAAACAAGAGGCAATTGACTTCAGAGCGTCATACCCACAATAATACGAAGTATGTCATTTTCCCTTTCCATTTTCTACATTTCCCTCATTACCTTCAAATAGTGTTTTGTTTTCGTCCGCTGTGGCAATGAACAGTGATTTGACGTAGAACTACATCCCCTTTCTTTAGAATGTTCACAAAATTTTTGTTTACCTATTGTACGTTAAAACTCGGATGAAAAATATACAATAATTTGCAAACAATCTGTAATCGTGTAGCCAGGAAAGTTTCTGTTAGTCCTTCTACAGCATTCGTTACATATTCAGATCACTTTGGTCACTGTTATACTATGTGGCATCTCACTGGGAGTAAATGAATTTCATTGCTTCAGTTCACAAATGAAGAACAAATATACTGTTCCCAATTACTTCATCGTTTGTTAAATAAGATACATAATGTTAGCAAAATCAAGTTCCACAAACTGTGAAATATACTGAGAAATTGGCACATGAAATCGAAAATCGCTAATATCTCGTTTTCTTTGAAGCTATTTTATTGATGAAAGCACTGCATTCTGTTGCACTAACTTCTACTCAACGATCTCAGTGTAATTCGTATGCAGCAAGGAGGCAGTAATGCGGGAGATGCACTCTGGTAAAGCACTGGGCTCATATTCGAAAGAATGTCAATTCATGTCCCATTTCAGCCATGGATATTAACTTTTTCCATCCTGACAAACCGCATATGCAAAATACCGGAACGATTCCCTCGGTAACACAATCCCAACGCAAACCAAACTTGTTATCTTCTTTCACGTCCGATGACCTCATTGGCACCATCACGCAGTGATTTAAAATCCCCATAGCTGAAATGAGGCCCAAATAAAGTAGTCAGCTAGTAATAAACATAACCACGAAGGGGAAACACATTATCCATGTCCCACACAACATTTATAATAGATAAAATTTCCTCGACCTTCCAACAGCGCAACTGGTTTAAAATCCACGAGCTTACGGCCGAGTACTCCTCTGCCATCCTCAAGTGGTGACCATTTTTTTTCTTTGTTGTTATTTAAATTCCCCACATCTGGAGCGGGCTGACAGTGGACGTGAACTAAAGCTGCTCTTCAGCCAAAGGTTACAAAACTGTATTTAACAATGGTTAAAACATATAAATAGTGTCAGGGGGATGATGAGTTGCTAGATAGGACGTGTCGTCAGTATATTGCAGGAGGAGGTACGACGGTGATGGCGGCTTGGGAATGTCTGTAGTGTACGGCGTGTCTTTTGGTTGCTCTTACCGTCCTTATACAGCCGCGCTGCCCTCTGTGACGTCACTGGTGTTCGCTCGAGGCCTACGAGAAAGACAAGCCGGGGAGCGTTTGTGACGAAGATAGGCCGAGCTGGCTAGCGCGCTCAACAGCAAACAAACTACGTTTGTACGCCTGCTAACTCGTAACTTCGTGTGTATGTACAAACGATAATTTCATCTTCTACTGGAATCCACTATTATGGAGTCTTGCTGTTATTAGTCATACAATGACAAGAAGTCCATAGGCCTCCTAATTATGTGTTACGGCTGTACTGTGGTAGAACAAAATAAAAATCATGCTATAATGACTATCATTTGTGTGAGGCACGACGTCCTGTATGAAATGAAGACTGTTATGCAGAAGAGACTAAATGCAATAAACAAGCCGTTATATCATTTATGTCAAGAGTTGATCTTAAATTTTGTTGTACGACTGGTATTCAATAAGACTTCATAATAGTAGATTCCATTAGAAGACACAATTCTCTGATTGTTATGGGTTGATTTAAAAGCCATACAGCTAGAAATTTTGTTCAATTTCGTTCAGCGCAGAGTTGCAGTTACTGGGTTTTTAGATGCTAACAAAGTAAACACAGTAGAATTTTGAACTGAGGGAAACGTACCAAATCTGTTTCCTCGATGCGAACATTTTTATTACAACTGGTTAGCCCTTCTAATCTTATTTATAGTAGTGATAATGCAAAACGTCTTTATTTTCATAACGACTAACTTATAGCATAATTGGCTGATAGTGAAACCAAGGCTGCCAATAATCCAAAGAAAATCTACTTCAAAAAGTTTCAAGAATAGATCTTCAATGAAATAACTAGGTAAATTAGGAAGCTACTAAATTTCCTACATATTTCACGCGTATAGATTGTGAAAATATCATTACATTGATAACAACTTCCGCACATACCTATAATCTGTTATTGTTACCACTCTAAGAATGGTGTGAACATCCAAACATTGGAAAGTGATCTCTGTCACGCACATTACGATGAGACAAAGAGTATGGATGTAAATTAATACACTGAGACCACTTGCCTTCTAGTACCACACTACAGGAGAACACGATACTGTGTGCTTCACGGACACGCAGACACACAGGCAAAGGACGAGGATGAACAGATACTCTGAAGATGCAATATAGCTCACCTGTACGGTGAAAATTGTAGGGGTGAAAGTGAAAATAACAAATGGTAGCGAGGCAGAAAAGTAAGTGTTGCTAGTTCTGTTAGAAAAATTCGGGTCATGTATCAGCCTAACGCTAAACTCGACGAACACTTTGTCTTCTCTTGATGGAACATAGTATCTACTTTGAAGCAGACTGAAATTCACTGACAAGAGCCACAGGGAGCTGCTACTCGTCATTAATCATAATAGTCGTATGACACTGAGCCATAACACAGTCCAGGACTGATAAGGACATTTAAAAAATATTCCAGTCTTTTGCAAAACAATATACAACATCCCGATGCACGTGAAGCAGAAACTGCGTATTGTGGGTTTTTACTGTAAATGATGGAGTTAAGTTGTACGAATTGACACTGAAAGTATATGACATTCTATAACACATTCCTATGTAGACAAAACATTATGCCATATCTCATAAAATCGGTAAGTCTATTTGAAACGAGAACCTCATTTTGTTTCCTGAATTCTATATGATCATTTGGTTGTGACGTGAGCAATATTCGCAAAATAAATTACTTATTTTACCCCCACCTTATATCTGCATATCTTTGTAGAGAAACATCACACTTACTGATGATACAATCGTCTTCGAAGATGTGAGACAAGCTTCATTGTGAAGTACTACTTCTTTTGGGCCTTAACACGAAATTGTAGCAACCGTGATTTAAAGACGTCAACGTCACTATAATTTTCTCTGCATCTAGCGTACAGAAACATCGGTTGGGTGAACTGAGAGATTTCTTTATTATTTGAGATGAGTTGCATATCTATATGAGAAATGTTTTCCAACAGATTATATATCTGCATTGCTACACATTTACATTAGGAACTGTTTATCTCCTAACGGAGACTACATGTTTTAAACAGGAATAGCTTGAGACGTTTCTGGTTGTCAGAAATTACTCGCCATACATAGTAGTGTTGGGCCGTAACGAGGCGACGGCGTTATTTCAGCGCTCCACATTCCGAGTCACCTTAATTACTCCGGACGCTCGCTTCCTGCTTCTTGCTCTCTCGTCCTGCTTACGACAGCACCTCGCCCATTCTCGGGCGCATCTCTGATATGGACCAATAACACGAGGTAATGAGTACTACGCGCGAGCCTTGCAAATACGTTTTCCTTAAAGATCTCCTCCACGGCACAGTTTGATCTAATGTCAATCTTTCTTCAGGCTTACGGGAGATACGAGTGTGACAGATGACACAGATTAAAGTAGTGCTGTGGCTGCGCCCCCGCGGTTGCTCCTGATACTAACTTTGGCCCGGAGCACCAGCGGGAGGGAGAAACTTGTGCTGGACTACCCCGCAGCCACTGCTGCCAATTTCTGACTCTCACCACTATTTCACTAACTTTCATCATCATCATCATCAATATTATTATATACATTTTAGGGTTAGACATCTTTGCCTGTTCCGAAACCTAGCAATTTAAAGCTGATGGCACTATCTTCTTCGTGGTCGTTCTAATCTTTCGCAGTTGGGACTGTAGTCATAAGTTTGCCTCGGTATGCGGGTTTGAACTATACGTGATAAATGGCAATATCATTCCATTCTATACTGCTGCATCTTTTCTGTTACTCCTATAACATGGAGCTCCTCTCTTATCTCACTGTTACTCATCTGATCTTCTAATTTATATCCTAGAAGTCTCATTTCTGTCGTTTCAGTTCTTTTTAACTGTTTTGTCATTGAAGTCCATACTTCAGTGGCATAGAGCAGCAAATGTACAGTTATAGTATTATAGAATTTAAGTATTGTCTCCTTTTGTTCAGGAGTGTTTTTTTAATCGTACATGACATGTGTAAGAACCTTTGTAGTTTCTTTACAGAATCATTATCATAAGCGTAAGATGTATCACTGCCCAGATAGCTGAATATATGTACTTCCTTGAGTATGTCATATGGTTAGGGGCCATGCAGTTCATTGTAGGATGCCTACCGTATCACGAGTTTAGATCGGTCATCTACAGAAAGAGTGAGTTAAATACCATACGTCTCTATGGGTAAGAATCTTCCATTTTCTTTGACTATTTACTGACAATGTTACTTATATATTTGTTAAATAATGTGGTCACTAAAGGACACCCTTGTCTGACTCCGTGTGTGATTCTTCTCATCCCTGTACTAATGGTTATGCCACCGCATATCTTGATATTGTTGTCAGCATATAAACTCTGAATTGACCTTAAAACGCTGAGGAATTCCATAATCTACTAAAGTTTCCCATAACATACTGCCAGCATGAACTTAATTAGTTCATAGTCAGTATTATTTACTCACATTGCCAATTCACTTAAATCATATAAATATTCTTTGTAGTATTAAAATTGTTATTTCTTAGGAAACTGTGATGTAAAAATGGTACTGTTTGTGTGAAACACAGGTCCAATGTAAGAGAAGGCCTGATAGCCCTAATCAGATCAGGTTAAATAAATAAATTAATTAATTAAAAATTAACTTATACCTCCCCATCCGGACGGAGGTCTTTTTATAATCCACAAAAGCCGTATACTTCGGGACGTTAAATTCTCTGTGCTTTTCTATTATATGGTTTACAGAGAAAACTCAATCTATACCTGATCTTCCTGGTCTAAGCCATTTTGTTCCTTTATCAGAAAAGTCTCGGTTCAAGCACTTAATCTTTCTAAAGTTTCTTGGCTTATATCTTACACCCACAGTTTAGAAGGTTTATACCTCTTTAGTTATTGTAGTCATTCCCGTCTCCTTTTTTCAAATATAGGTAAAACTACTGAGTCTGTCAGCCTTCCACAACAAGGGCACTCTTCCACCATAGATTTATAAAGTTTAGAAGTCTAATCTTAAGATTTTCGTGTGCATATCTAATAAGCTCTGAATTTATTTGGTATTCTCCTGGACACTTTCCATTTTTCATGGACCTGTTGCCCTTTCCAGTTCTTCCAAGAATATTGGATCTGCATTCAAATCTGATTGAGCAGTTACAATATTTAGTTCTTTCCCTGTCCACAAGTTTCGGAAGTGGGTTAACGATGTTTCATCGGAGATATTATTCCGCAGAATGTTTTTCCTCTTTACTGAGAGATTTTATTATTTTATAAGGTTTTATTTGTCTGCTAAGGACACAGCATTCTGAATTTCCAAGGAATGACCTCCAGACTCAGTTTTCGTTTGCGTTAGGAACTAATAGTGCCTTTCTTCAGAAATTAGGCATTCGGTGTTAAATCTTATATTAAATACGCTTAGGCGAATGTCGTTTGGACGTTAACAGTTGGTGCTGAAGATAGAACTGTGAAATTTACATTCTCCATTTCTTGTAATCCCATTTCCAAGTTTGACGGCTACCGGAAAATTTCTGGTGATGTATGTTATCAAGTTTACGTTTCCTGGGGACAAGGTGATCTGGAATGCGTCTAATCATTTTCATGACGTTCATTAAGTAACGATTTGAACACAGAAAATACGTCACTGTCATACATCTCTACTGTCGAATGTAGAAACCAGACTGAGCTTACCAGTAATTCTTTTTTTTTAGACAAAATGGAAGGCAACTGTTAGCTGCCCCATGTAATTTGTAGTTATATCCTCGTTTCATTATAATTATGACTAGGCCCTATAACTATTGTCTTTAATCTTTTAACTAGTAATTTCAACTTTTTGATACGAAAGGTACGCCTTTTTGCTGGATAGATACTCCCATTAATCCATTCAGAGTGATTATCTTTAAGCGCATTATATATAACTCTCATATTACAAGTAGATATAACTCGATAAACAGTCCTTCAGCAGAAATTACACTATCCCCTGTATGAATGCAGAGCCACATGTGAAGTAAAGATGTTATGGGACGGAAATAAATTAAAACGCTTGTCTTCAGATGTGTCATTAAAAGGGTGAAGGTTGCAAAGAAAGTTAAAATTTTAGGAGTCTTATATTATCGTAAATATTACTCCTTGAGACACTGGGAATGTCCCGACAAATGTTGGCTTCAAAGTTAGATCTACACGAGCACGGAGAAGCGTGGGAATAACGTTGCTGACAAGTACGTCCAGTCAAAAGTCGACCTTCTATATCGCTGATAGGCAAAAGAGGCAATCTTTATTCAAACTTTCATAAATGTGTTGACGTTTGGCCGGCCGCTGTGACCGAGCGGCTCTAGACGCTTCAGTCCGGAACCGCGCTGCTGCTACGGTCTCAAGTTCGAATCCTGACTCGGGCATGGATGTGTGTGATGTCCTTAGGTTAGTTTGGGTTTAAGTAGTTCTAAGTCTAGGGGACTGATGACCTCATATGTTAAAAGTCCCATAGTGCTTAGAGCCATTTGAATAATTTGTTGACGTTTTTTCCTCTTACACCTATAAACAAACACTTGTAGTAGTATACTATGAATCGGATCGACGATGTAGATAACGTTCCAATTTTCACCAACTTAAGCGCACGGGAAATTACAACGCAGTATTCGGATTGCGTCTTAGGAACACAAAAAGAAGAGGTAAGGAACGAAGGAAGTACGGGATTTAACGTCCAACTGACAAAGTGACTGTTACGAGGAAGAAAGGAAGGAAGACTGGGTTTAACGTACCGTCGACATCGAAGTCATTAGATCAAATTGTGTCAAGGATGGCGAAGGAAATCGGCCGTGCCCTTTCAAAGGAACCATCCCAGCATAAAGCGGTCTTTAGAGACGGAGTATAGGCTATTACTGGGTAACATACCCTCTTCAAACGGACTATTTCAGAATATTCCTTAATTGATTTACACAAATCGTGAAAATCCTAAATCTGGAGGGGTGGTCGAGATTTTAATCCTCGCTTCTCCCGATTTCGAGCGCAATGCCTTAACCACAGCGCCTCCACTGATGGTGGTAATAAGTAACCGATTTCTTATAGCAACATCGAAATTACATTTTCTTTAAGCCTTACACAACCAATGGTGATAAGAACACTTTAATGAACTTCATAGTTTCTGTTGCATTTGGCAAGTGGAATATTTGTAGACTACGAGGGCGGGCTGAAAGGTAATGCTTCCGAATTTTTTAAGTGAAAACTCTTAAAGGTTTTTAAATAAAACAAACTCTTTAAACATTCTACATTTATATTCTTCATGTCTACATATTTACGCAAGCGAGGTGACATCTGCAACAATCCGACGCCTTGGGTCCACTGTCATCGATCATCCTCCGTACAGTCCCGACTTGGTCCCATCCGACTTTCATCTGTTTCTAAAACTTAAAGAACATCTTCGAGGACTTCACCTTGATAGTGATGACTCGGTGTAAGCAGAGGTGAAGTCGTGATTTCGTCAACAAGGTCAAACATTCTACAGTGACGGTATCGTCTCTCGTTGGGAGAAAGGTGTTCGTCGCTAGGGTGGCTATGTTGATAAATAAATATGTACACATGAAGAATAAAGATATAGAATGTTAATAACGTTTGTTTTATTTAGAAAGCTTTGCTGTAAGAGCTTTCACATAAAAAATTTTGGGGGCGTTACTTTTCAGCACGCTCTCTTATTTTATAACTTTACTAAGAACGGCTGTAGCTCATTAACCTTGTTCGAAATTCCAGCGTTATCTAATGAAATTTTCTCTGGCTATCAACCAACTAACTGCCTTTTCTTGATGCGACGTTGGAAAGGGAGCTGCTCACTTATTGGAAGAGGCTGAAATCTGACGGAAAGCAAACTTTTTTTTTTAAATTTCATTTTTGCACTTGCCCCTCACCTTACATACTGAATTGGGCGGTATGTTTCTAAAACTTGCTATTCTGCTCAGATACTGAGTTTGCAATAGTAGCCGGCCGGTGTGGCCGAGCGGTTCTAGGCGCTTCAGTCTGGAACCGCGCGACCGCTACGGTCGCAGGTTCGAATCCTGCCTCGGGCATGGTTGTGTGTGATGTCCTTAGGTTAGTTAGGTTTAAGTAGTTTTAAGTTCTAGGGGACTGATGACCTCAGAAGTTAAGTCCCATAGTGCTCAGAGCCATTTTGCAATATAGTAGTTATTTCCATCGTTTCTTGAAGGACAATTGCCGTCATATTCTCTCCTACAAATCGGTAAAAATATCTTCAACTGCTTTGTGTTCTGCACTTATTTCTCTGTGGTTCAGGTGTAAGGATAAAACTGGATTACCAATTTATAACTAATTAACCGAAAGAGGCAATCCGCTTAAACGCATGGAGGAAGGAATAATTACTTGAATTTAACATCGCGTCGACATCGAAGTCATTATCGACGGAGCACATTGGTTCAAATGGCTCTGAGCACTATGGGACTCAACTGCTGAGGTCATTAGTCCCCTAGAACTTAGAACTAGTTAAACCTAACTAACCTAAGGACATCACAAACAGCCATGCCCGAGGCAGGATTCGAACCTGCGACCGTAGCGGTCTTGCGGTTCCAGACTGCAGCGCCTTTAACCGCGCGGCCACTTCGGCCGGCGACGGAGCACATTCTTTGAATGTTTGAATGAAGGGGAAGGAAATTGGCTGTGTTCTTTGAAATGAACCATCCCGGTATTTGCCTGGAGAGGTTTTTGGGAAATGACGAAAAACCTAAATCTGGATGGCTGGACGTGGATTTGAACCTTCGTTCTCCCGAATACGAGCCCAGTGTACTAACAACGGTGTCATCTCGGTCGTTCCTAAACGTATGAACAAAATAAAAACAAAAACAATAAAGACAAAAAAGAGGAAAGAAGCGACGAATGAAAATTATATAAAGTTAAATTCAAAGGTAGTATATCATTTTACAAACTAGCCAAACGTTTAGCTGAATCAAAAACGTGCACCTGCATCTGTAAAGTAAAGTTTCATGGGATAAATGACCCAGAGTCAAAGGTTCGGATGCCTCGTTGGAAAGATTTATTTCATTCCATAAATAGGCTCAATTCATGAACAAAATGTAACTGTTTACTATAGGTGACTGTCATGACTGTTTGTGGTAGTGCTGTTGGAGACGATAAGAAAGATAAGAGAGAGGAAGAATCCTGATGCCGGCACTTATGCAAGTGATCTCGAATAACACCAAGGGAACCCGGAAGGTACCATCATCATTCGACGTATGAATCATTATTAATAATCTCACATAGCCTCTCTCCCTGAGCCATTACTGAAAGGTTCGGGATATTGTTCGCCATCTTTTCTCCAGTTGTCTGCCAAGTACCAGTGCTGAAATTTTCTTGTGCGGATGTGGCTATCCTCTGCTACGTTTAATTGTCGGGGGTCCATTTCACTGTTCAGTTAACTGTAACTTTTAGTGACGGCGGTAGGTCAGTGAAATTCCAATCTGCACTTTCCTTTTCATACCACACGTGTCTGACGTTAAGTTGACGGTGTAACCGGAGAATTTCTCTTTAACACTGGCGTTGTTTTCTTAGAGAGGCTTCAGCTTTTGTGTATTTATTTTTTATTTAGCTTATGGCGTAATATGTGGCTTAAATTAATTACTTGTAAATAGTCTACAATACAAACATTAAGTACGTATATGAAACATGCAGATCATATAAATGGAAAAAAGAATAGATTGAAAAATACATAAAATATGCAAAACATACAAAATATACATTGCTGATATATTATACTACCTTCTCGGCAATATGCAGGGATTCAGATCGGTCATTAATGAAGTCTATCAATGGGCAATTTTTGCCTCGCAGCTCCACAGTCACAATCGTGAGAAGTTATTTTCTCCAGTAAAAACGAGGCAGCACATCCACCTCGGTTAACTCTGCTTAGGGTATACCAGATTTTGTGAGGATTGTCGAATCCGGGTTGTCTGATTGTGAAGCAAGGCATATTATAAAAATCTGGGCTTGCCTGTATAGTCCACTCCTCTTTCCAGCGATCAGTTGGGCTGAATCCATTTTCATCCAAAATTGTTGCTTCACTCGACACTCGACTCAGAGCTACACTATGTGATCAAAAGGATCCGGACACCCCCAAAAACATACGTTTTTCATATTAGGTGCATTTTGCTATCATCTACTGCCAGGTACTCCATATCAGTGACCTCAGTACTCATTAGACATCCTGAGAGAGCAGAATGGAGCGCTCAGCAGAACTCACGGACTTCGGATGTGGTCAGGTGATTGGGTGTCACATGTGTCATACGTCTGTACGCGAGATTTCCATACTCATAAATCCCTACGTCCATTGTTTCCGATGTGATAGTGAAGTAGAAACGTGAAGTGACAATTACAGCACAAAAGCGTACAGGCCGACCTCGTTTGTTGACTGACAGAGACCGCCGATAGTTGAAGGCGGTCGTCATGTGTACTGGGCAGACATCTATCCAGACCATTACACAAGAATTCCAAACTGCATCGGTATCCACTGCAAGTAATATGACAGTTAGGCGGGAGGTGTAAGAACTTGGATTTCATGGTCGAGCGGCTGCTCATAAGCAACACATCACGCCAGTAAATGCCAAACGACGCCTCGCTTGTTGTAAGGAGTGTAAACATTGGACAATTGAACAGTGGAAAAACGTTGTGTGGAGTGACGAATCACGGTACACATCGTGTCGATCCGATAGCAGGGTACGGGTATCGCGGATGCCCGGTGAACGTCATCTGCCAGGATGTGTAGTGCCAACAGTAAAATTTGGAGACGGTAGTGTTATGGTGTGGTCGTGTTTTTCATGGAGGGGCTTGCACCCCTTGTTGTTTTACGTGGAACTATCACAACACAGGACTATATTGATGTTTTAAGCACTTTCTTGTTTCCCACTGTCGAAGAACAATTCGGGGATGGCGATTGCATCTTTGAACACGATCGAGCACCTGTTCATTATGCACGGTCTGTAATGGACTGACCTGCACAGAGTCCTGACCTAAATCCTATAGAACACCTTTGGGATGTTTTGGAACGCCGACTTCATACCAGGCTTCACCGACCGACATCGATACCTCTCCACAGTGCAGCACTCAGCGAAGAATGGGCTGCCATTCTCCACCTGATTGAACGCATGTCTGCGAGAGTGGAAGCTGTCATCAACGCTAAGGGTGGGCCAACACCATATTGAATTCCAGCATTACCGATGGGGTACCCCTCGAACTTGTAAGTCATTCTCAGCCAGGTGTTCGGATACTTTTGATCACATAGTGTATATTACTTAGTGTGGATAGTCAAAAGGTTAGGGTCGCCTTTATCTTGCCTATTACTGATTAAGTTGGACTACTGTAAGTGCTGTTGAGCCAGACTGGCGCATAATATACCACTACTGGACAGACTAGACCTAAAACTTAAATCCGTAGCGTGGTACCCGAAGGCACCCATGAAGTGCCGCCAAGTTTCTGCAACATGTCTCCCCCCCCCCCCTTTTGTTGCCCTTCATGGTAAGCCATCCTGGGCTTACATTTCAACACGATAATGCCCTTCCGCACATGGCGAGAGTTTCTGCTGATTTTCTTCGTGTTTGCAAAACCCTGCCTTGGACAGAAAGGTCGCCAGCCGCGCGGGGTAGCCGCGCGCTGAGGCACCTTGCCACGGTTCGCGCTGCTTCCCCCGTCGGAGGTTCGAGTCCTCCCTCGGGCGTGGGTGTGTGTGTTGTCCTTAGCGTAAGTTAGTTTAAGTAGTGTGTAAGTCTAGGGACCGATGACCTAAGCAGTTTGGTCCCTTAGGAATTCACACACATTTGAAAATTTTGCAACATGTTGTTGGTAGCTGATTCTAGAAGCCCAGTGTTCTATATGTGACGGCACATAGGTATTTTGCGTGTCGATTGCGGGACAGTAGTTTGTTCTCAAAGAAAATATTGCATTTTCTGTTGACTAAATTGTTGAGGTTTAATGTGAAGACGTCTATCTTTGTGCCATTGAGTTGCAGTCTCCACTGGCGAAACTATTTCCCAATAACCTTTAGTGTTGTGTCTAGACAAGACAGCCTAGACACAATGAGAGGAAGCCGAAAGGCACGCGCTTAGACTCACGCAGGCTGGCGTGAGGTCTGAAACAGGATACGTAATGAATGCTATAAAGAAAAGTACGTAGCTTCTGGAATACTTAACTTTAATCCACATTTGTAGAACATCGCTCTTGATGATACATTAATAGAATCTCAATATCAATTGAATGCGGCGCCTTGCTAGGTCGTAGCAAATGTAGCTGAAGGCTATGCTAACTATCGTCTCGGCAAAGGAGAGCGTATTTGTCAGTGAACCTTTCCTTGCAAAGTCGGCTGTACAACTGGGGCGAGTGCCAGGACGTCTCTCTAGACCTGCCGTGTGGTGGCGCTCGGTCTGCAATTACTGACAGTGGCGACACGCGGG
Organism: Schistocerca nitens; assembly: GCF_023898315.1. Lineage (NCBI taxonomy): Eukaryota > Metazoa > Arthropoda > Insecta > Orthoptera > Acrididae > Schistocerca > Schistocerca nitens. The sequence goes on from NC_064616.1 coordinate 783,996,691, forward strand.
TCCGACGTATACTAACGGACCGCGGCCGATTTAAAGGCTACCACCTAGCAAGTGTGGTGTCTGGCGGTGACACCACATTTAGTTCTTTCGTCAATATATCCAAAGTTATATCTATATATTTACAACATACTTCCAAGGTACAATCGTCAGCATATACAAACTTCCGTGAGGTGGTTTCGAACATATCGGCTATATACAGGCAGAATAAGAGAGGAGCCCGAACAGATCCCTGCGGAAGATCATTGTTCAAATTCATTTAAGTGCTTAGTCTATTACTCGTGACCAGCAGGCTTTGTAACATATTGCGCATTCATAGGAACAGAAACCCACTACTGTACAACTACAGTACACATGACAAATTGCTGCGAACAATATCTACCGTAAAATATCTAGGAGTAACTATCCAGAGCGACCTTAAATGGAGTGATCACATAAAGCAAACAGTAGGAAAAGCAGATGCCAGATTGAGACACGAAGAATCTTAAGGAAATGTAACTCATCCGCGAAAGAAGTGCCATACAAGGCACATATTCGACCGATTCTTGACTATTATTCATCTATATGGCATCCTTACCAGGTAGGATTGATAGAAGAGATAGAGAAGATCCAACGAAGAGCGGCGCGTTTCGTCACAGGCTCGTCTCGTCGGCGCGACTGCATTACCGAGATGCTCAACAAGCTCCATTAGCAGACGTTACAAGAAAGGTGTTGAGCACCACGGAGACTGAAATTTTTAGAAAGCACTTTTCGGGATGGGTTGGATAACATATTACTTTCTTCCTTTATATATCTCGGGAAATGACCGCCACGAGAAATTAGAGCTACTACAGAAACTTACCGGTAGTCATTCTCCTATACGCCATTCGTGAGTGGAAGACGGAAGGTACCACAAGTAACCTGCGCCACAAACCGTTAGGTGATTGGCGGAGTATGGCGTAGACGTACATCAGAAAAATTCGAGCTCATACGGACACGTGCCGTCATAATTTGCGGGAAGAAACGATAGTGGTTCACAAAGTATCCTGTGACACACACCGGAAGTACAGATGTAAGCATATGTGAATGCGTTAGTCTCTGAATGTCCGATTTAGATTATTTGAGATGTACGAACGTATAATTTCAGTTACGGTCTCTGTTGGTTCAAAAGAATTCTGAAATCTGCAGTTAGGAATTGCCTCTTTTAGCAGTATCGAAACACTCTCCTGCTGCAATAACGGACAGCGATGTCCTCCAGCTTTTGTCCAGTGGTTCGCAGTTTCATCGACTTCCCCTCTTTTCTCTCAACAGCCTTTAGAATGGGGAAGTTGTCTCCGCTCCTCTGTAGAATCTATTTCTTACTGCGAGGCAATATACTGTCGTTAATGACACAATCTCTTCGAGTACAGAGAAATAGAATACCTTGCAGAAACACTCACTGTTTCTTGCTGGTCGATTTCTGTCTCTTTTCCTTTTGATAAAACGCTATTGACCGTCGAGAATATATGAATACACCAGTAAATGCCCATCGGTCCCTGAATTACGCAGTTGTATTGCATACTGAACATTAGGATATTAGTAGCTACAGGTGGTCGGTTTCTGACAGGAACCGTTACATTTGGTATAAAGTTTTCTTTCTCTTTATTGTATAATAAAGATACTAATTTTGATAGGTGGCACTTTGTCATCATTGAGCAGTTTCTTTTATGACGTACTTTTATCCAGGGTTTTGAAATGTTCCAAATACTATGGAAAAATAATTAATTGTTCTTTAATAAGATTTTATGTATATGTGTGGCGTCTATTCTTTCGGACATGTCCAAACGATCAGACACCACATATACACTGAAGAGCCAAAGTAACTGGTACACCTGCCTAACATCGTGTAGGGTCCCCGCGAGCACGCAGAAGTGCCGAAACACGACGTGGCATGGATTCGACTAATGTCTGAAGTAGAGCTGGGGGGAACTGCCACCATGAATTCTGCACGGCTGTCCACAAATCTGCAAGAGTACGAGGGGGTGGAGACCTCTTGTGAACAGCACGTTGGAAGGCATCCCAGAAATGCTCAATAATATTCACGCCTGTGGAGTTTGGTGGCCAGCGGAAGTGTTTAAACTCAGAAAAGTGTTCCTCCAGCCTCTCTGCAGCAATTCTGGACGTGTGGGATGTGGCATTGTCCTGCTGAAATTGCCCAAGTCTGTCGGAATCCACTATCGACATGAACGTATACATGTGATCAGACAGGATGCTTACGTACCTGTCACCTGTCAGAGTCGTATCTAGACGTATCAGGGATCCCATATCATTCCAACTGCACACGCTCCACACAATTACAGAGCCTCCACCCGCTTGAACAGTCCCCTGCTGACATGCAGGGTCCATAGATTCATGAGGTTGTCTCCATACCCGTACACTTCCATCCGCTCGATACAATTTGAAACGAGACTCGTCCAACCAGGCAACATGTTTCTAGCCATCAACAGCCCAATGACGGTGTTAACTGGCCCAGGCGAGGCGTAAAGCTTTGTGTCGTGTACCATCAAGAGTACACGAGTGGGCCTTCGGCTACGAAAGCCCGTATCGATGATGTTTCGTTGAATGATTCGCGCGCTGTTACTTGTTGATCACCCAGCACTGAAGTCTGCAGCAATTTCAGGAAGGGTCGCACTTATGTCACGTTGAACGAGTTTCTTCAGTCAACTACAACACCACGTTGAAACTCACTTAAATCTTGATAACCTACCATTGTAGCAGCAGTAACCGATCTAATAACTGCGCCAGACACTTGTTGTCTTATACGAGGTGTGGCTAGAAAAAAACCGGACTAGTACTGGTGAAACAATAAAACGAATGCAATAAGGCTGAAAGTCGCGTGGCCTGTCACGTGACTCTCGCTCCGCCTACTGCTCGAGTTTCATCTGCCTCCTGCACTCAGTCTGCCCGTGGCGTCTGTTTTAAGTAGTTGACGTTTTGTCTGTGCGTCGGAAAATGCTGAGTGTACAGAAAGAACAGCGTGTTAACATCAAATTTTGTTTCAAACTAGGAAAATCTGCAAGTGAAACGTTTGTAATGTTACAACAAGTGTACGGCGATGATTGTTTATCGCGAACACAAGTGTTTGAATGGTTTAAACGATTTAAAGATGGCCGCGAAGACACCAGTGATGACACTCGCACTGGCAGACCATTGTCAGCAAAAACTGATGCAAACATTGAAAAAATCGGTAAACTTGTTCCACAAGATCGCCGTTTAGCAATCAGAGCAGTGTCTGAGTTAACAGGAGTTGACAAGGAAAGTGTCGAACAAGTTTACCGATTTTTTCAATGTTTGCATCAGTTTTTGCTGACAATGGTCTGCCAGTGCGAGTGTCATCACTGGTGTCTTCGCGGCCATCTTTAAATCGTTTAAACCACTCAAACACTTGTGTTCGCGATAAACAATCATCGCCGTACACTTGTTGTAACATTACAAACGTTTCACTTGCAGATTTTCCTAGTTTGAAACAAAATTTGATGTTAACACGCTGTTCTTTCTGTACACTCAACATTTTCCGACGCACAGACAAAACGTCAACTACTTAAAACAGACGCCACGGGCAGAATGAGTGCAGGAGGCAGATGAAACTCGAGCAGTAGGCGGAGCGAGAGTCACGTGACAGGCCACGCGACTTTCAGCCTTATTGCATTCGTTTTATTGTTTCACCAGTACTAGTCCGGTTTTTTTCTAGCCACACCTCGTATAAGCGTTGCCGACCGCAGCGCCACATTCTACCTGTTTACATATCTCTGTATTTGAATATGCATGCCTATACCAGTTTCTTTGGCGCTTCAGTGTGTATAATCAAGGTGATGACGGCCAATAGGCTCTTCAGTGCGGATGCACACGAGGCTCGAACTCTTCGGGACTCGGCGAGATGCCGTGAATAATGAGGCTAATGAATAAGGGCACTACGTCAGTGGCGTATGGTATAAACCGAGAATTTGGGTCTGACGGGAGACATGCTAGGGTGTCCGTGCGGTTGTGCTGACCACTGTGACAGCATGGCGTTAGTGGTCAGCTCATCTGCCAAGTACGCAGAAGACACGGGTTTGAATCCCTGTCTGGAGCAGATTTTCAACTTGCCTCATTGATATGAATCTGAGCCCGCAGGCAGCTAATGTCTTTAATTCCTTTGCGTCAAGATTTTATGTGTTTATAGTTTTACATTTACAGCTATATTCCGTGTTTGTACACCGAGATTACAGTAATGTTATACAGTTTACATGAAAAACTTCGTCGACATACACTCCTGGAAATGGAAAAAAGAACACATTGACACCGGTGTGTCAGACCCACCATACTTGCTCCGGACACTGCGAGAGGGCTGTACAAGCAATGATCACACGCACGGCACAGCGGACACACCAGGACCCGCGGTGTTGGCCGTCGAATGGCGCTAGCTGCGCAGCATTTGTGCACCGCCGCCGTCAGTGTCAGCCAGTTTGCCGTGGCATACGGAGCTCCATCGCAGTTTTTAACACTGGTAGCATGCCGCGACAGCGTGGACGTGAACCGTATGTGCAGTTGACGGACTTTGAGCGCTGGCGTATAGTGGGCATGCGGGAGGCCGGGTGGACGTACCGCCGAATTGCTCAACAAGTGGGGCGTGAGGTCTCCACAGTACATCGATGTTGTCGCCAGTGGTCGGCGGAAGGTGCACGTGCCCGTCGACCTGGGACCGGACCGCAGCGACGCACGGATGCACGCCAAGACCATAGGATCCTACGCAGTGCCGTAGGGGACCACACCGCCACTTCCCAGCAAATTAGGGACACTGTTGCTCCTGGGGTGTCGGCGAGGACCATTCGCAACCGTCTCCATGAAGCTGGGCTACGGTCCCGCACACCGTTAGGTCGTCTTCCGCTCACGCCCCAACATCGTGCAGCCCGCCTCCAGTGGTGTCGCGACAGGCGTGAATGGAGGGACGAATGGAGACGTGTCGTCTTCAGCGATGAGAGTCGCTTCTGCCTTGGTGCCAATGATGGTCGTATGCGTGTTTGGCGCCGTGCAGGTGAGCGCCACAATCAGGCCTGCATACGACCGAGGCACACAGGGCCAACACCCGGCATCATGGTGTTGGGAGCGATCTCCTACACTGGCCGTACACCACTGGTGATCGTCGAGGGGACACTGAATAGTGCACGGTACATCCAAACCGTCATCGAACCCATCGTTCTACCATTCCTAGACCGGCAAGGGAACTTGCTGTTCCAACAGGACAATGCACGTCCGCATGTATCCCGTGCCACCCAACGTGCTCTAGAAGGTGTAAGTCAACTACCCTGGCCAGCAAGATCTCCGGATCTGTCCCCCATTGAGCATGTTTGGGACTGTATGAAGCGTCGTCTCACGCGGTCTGCACGTCCAGCACGAACGCTGGTCCAACTGAGGCGCCAGGTGGAAATGGCATGGCAAGCCGTTCCACAGGACTACATCCAGCATCTCTACGATCGTCTCCATGGGAGAATAGCAGCCTGCATTGCTGCGAAAGGTGGATATACACTGTACTAGTGCCGACATTGTGCATGCTCTGTTGCCTGTGTCTATGTGCCTTTGGTTCTGTCAGTGTGATCATGTGATGTATCTGACCCCAGGAATGTGTCAATAAAGTTTCCCCTTCCTGGGACAATGAATTCACGGTGTTCTTATTTCAATTTCCAGGAGTGTAGATGAAACAATATGTTCAAATACTCTGTTTACTGTGTTTTGTGAAATGCTACATTTTTTGCACATTGTGTTATGATATCAGTCAAAATTTGCCTCAAGTGCGTGACATGTCAAATTTTCAATATCATATTCAACATCAGTCTCATCACTGTTGATGCAGTCCACGCTGCTTCTGGTGGCTGTGAAAATATTCATATTATGCACATTAACAATATGTTGTGCAAGATAAGTTATAAAATTTGCAACTACAGTTACTTTGCTCGCTTGTCGTACATCTATATATACTGCTAATTCCATCAATTAAGGCGATACTAGAAGACTCATTCTATTTAACGGTACCCATGACCCATTTTGCACTGAGTCATTCTAGGAGACAACTGCTCTGCTGATTTCTAGTAAATGACATGCAAGTGAACACGTTTTACGTGGTTTTGTAGGACTTCATCTGTTAGTGGAAGCAACTTTAACTTAGAAGATATTTCTCTTTTGGTTGTAAGCAATTGGTGTCTTAAAATGGTTCAAATAGCTCTAAGCCCTATGGGACTTAGCACCTGAGGTCATCAGTCCCCTAGACTTAGAACTACTTAAGGGGCTCCGGAACGCCCTATACTTGCAATGTTAAAATAACGCTTATAAATTACATCTTTCCTCACAAAGAATTTGAGGTAGGAAGTTGAACTTTTTACAGATTATTTATTGGAATATGGGCTACAACTTAACACAGGGATTTTACAAAATTTTAGTTCAGTTATTAAAGATGATTTTTTTTCAATTGTAATGAAAATTCACAACATTTTTTTGCAATTTTTTATTTATGTATTCAAAAATATACAGTTTTTTGGAAAAAGGCTGTGTTGAATTATGCAGAAGGTACTGTGTAACATTTACTGAAAGTTTGAAACAAATATGTTTGGAAGATCCTTAGAAAACATGTAATTAGTATGAGAAAATAAAAGTTTTGGGAATCGAGCGACAAAGATTGGATTAACTTTTTAGTGCATTCCAGGTCCATAGGATGGATTATCTTCATCCTCTTCAAACTCCTCCTCCTGCTTCCTCTTGTTCCTCCTCCTGTTTACTCTTGCTTGTATTTCTAGACTCTTTACAGCCCTGTCTGCAGCCCGAAGGCGTTCCTTGTCTAAAGCAAGCATCGCTCGTACCATGTTAGAACCTATCTTCATTCCCATATTTCTAAATACCTTTGGCTTTCCAACATTTCTCCTTTTCTTAAAAGCCTTCAGAGGAGTTCTAATAACTTTACTTTTACTCATTATTATACTTCAACAAAACAGAGACTCAAGAAACAGAATTAATTACGAATATTTTCGAGATAATCACAGAGTAAATAAACATGAAACAATCGACAATCATACCAGCGATATATATTGAACCATCACAGGTTAGCCACAACACATACTTTATCTCACATCACTAAAATGTACCTGATGAACACGGACGTTAATAATAACACCATTTGACAGCAGTTTAACAGCGCCACAGTGGGTCACGCCCATGTAGAACACATTTCAAACAAAAATTTAAAAATAGTTGTAGTCTTCTCATTGAATAAATTATATATCTATTAAAAGGTAATAGTCTGCAGATTCAGAAAACGCAAAAAAGTAAAAATTGAACTTTTCATGATTTTGAGCCTTTCCGGAGCCCCTTAAACGTAACTAACGTAAGGACATCACACACATCCATTTCCGAGGCAGGATTCGAACCTGCGACCGTAGCAGCAGCGCGGTTCCGGAGTGAAGCGCCTAGAACCGCTCGGACACAGCGGCCGGCAATTGGTGTCTTAGCTGAGTCTTTGCTTCACGTGGTCTATCGTTGTACAGAAAAGAAAAAAAAGTTGACATTTAGCATGCATTATTTGATGATGATCAATGTAAGTCCCGCCTATTAATTTCAAGCCCAGATCTTCATGTCTCGGCTACAAGGTGCAAACACTAAGCTTGCCTTTCCGGAATGGTAAGAGACAGAATCACAGCCTGTTAAAGCATGTTCTGCAAGTATATTCTTACACTTGTCACCAAGATCATTAGGACTGGTTTTAATGTCAACTGTCTGCCCATTAAAACTCTTCATAGTAAAAACTACAGGAAGTGTCAGTTTCTAACAAAAGTGCAGCACTAAAGCAAAGACGTTTGTATCTTCAGTAACGATTTGGATGTTCTTGTTACCACAATGGATAAACCGTGTATAGAGCATAGGAAGGTATCATAACATCAGCTTCCTCATGAGTGAATAGTGATTAACTTTTTCTTATTAACTAAACGCACATGATTGCTCCAATATTCAATGGAGCATAGTAAATTAATACACTGTTCTGTATCTTGGGTGCTGCTTGATATAGTATTACGCGTAGGAAGTGCTGTTGTCGATGTCAGGAGTACTTGTTTAACAGCACCAGCAGCTAGACGTCTTTCTCCTTCATGGTTTTTAATAGATGGAGTCTCGAAATTATCAAAAACAATATATGTGTTGGAATCTCCTTTCACAATCATGTACTATGATGTAGTGGAAGAGGGATGCATCATAACAAGTCAGCCATCTCACATGATAGATTACCACCAATGAGCTGAACTTCTGCAGAATTAGCTACTGAAGTAGTGGCAGCAAGTTTCTTTAGAAGAACTGTTGCCGCGCGGGATTAGCCGAGCGGTCAGGGGTGCTGCAGTCATGGACTATGCGGCTGATCCCGGCGGAGGTTCGAGTCCTCCCTCGGGCATGGGTGTGTGTGTTTGTCCTTAGGGTAATTTAGGTTAAGTAGTGTGTAAGCTTAGGGACTGATGACCTTAGCAATTAAGTCCCATAAGATTTCACACACATTTTTTTAAAGAAGAACTGTTACTGTATTCATCAAATAATAACAACAGAACTTCAATCAGTTCATATTTAAGAACATGTAACAAATTCATCGAATTCCAAAACCTGGGTTTGTGTCGAGATACGTGTACTCCTTTTCTTAGAATAATGTTCGTATTTCTGGCAATGTGTTTTACATTTATGGTACGTGAATTGTCATATGCCTTGCATAATTCCAGTTACAAATCTTATCAATATCTGACTGAATATTTGCGCACAGTCTTTCAGGCAGTACTTTGTTACAGATAACTGCATCGTCCGCGAAAAATCTAACGTTACTATTAATTCCGTGGGGTACGCCCGAAGTTACTTCTACATCTGCCATTGGCTCTCCATTCAAGAAAGCTTGCTGGGTTCTCCCAATGAAAAAGTCCTCAATCCACTCAGAAATTTCACTTTATACCCCATGCTATCGTACTTTTGATAATAAGGATAGATATGATACTGAGTCATATGTTTTTCAGAAATCGAGGAATACTTCACCTTCCTAATTGCCTTGATCCAAGGCTTTCAATATGTCACGTGAGAAAAGTGTAAGTAGGATTCTGCACGATCTATGTTTCCGGAAGCCATGTCCCGGTTGGCATGGAGGAGGTCTTCCTGTTCAAGATATCTCATTACGTTTCAGCTCAGAATATGTTCTACGATCTCACAACAGATCAATATTAAAGATACCGGATGGTAGTTTTGTGGATCAATTGTGCTACTCTTCTTGTAGACGGATGTGACTTGTGCTCCCCTCCGCCTACTGGGCATGAATTTTTTCGAGGGATTTACGGTAGGGGGGTAACTCAGGCGCAAACTCAGCGTAGAATCTGATATGGGTTCCAACAGGCTCAGGAAATTTATTAAACTCTAGTAATTTCAGTTGTTTCTCAAGGCTACTGACACTAATATCTACCAGTATTTCACACATCTTTTCAGTGGTACGGGAATTACATTGCGCAATTCTCCTGGATTTGCAAACGGAGTTAAGCATTTCTGCTCTTACTTTGCTACCCTTAGTCTGTTCTTGTCTCGTCCGTGAACGTCTGGACACTAACTTTTGTGCCACCAACAGCCTTTACATAAGACCAGAATTTACTTGTGTTTTGTGAAAGATTTTTCAAGAATATTCATATGCGGTAGTCACTGAATGCTTCACACATTGATGATGTCTTGACAGCCAGACGTGTTTCATTTAACATCTCTCTATCTATAACCTTATGCTTTGTTTTACACCCATTATGCAATTCTCTCTCTTCCTTTAGGAGTTTCTTTACACTGACGGCATACCATGGGAGGTTCTTCCAGTCACAAACTGTTCTACTGAGTACATGTCTATCCGGGGGGTGGTCAACTGTTGTTTTAAAGTTGAGCCACATTTCGTCTACATACTCCTCTCCTGAATTAAAAGTTTCAGGTTCCTCTTTGAGATGTGACACTACTGCTTCTTTATCTAGTTTACTGAACATATAAATTTTCTAACTTTTTTACTTGCCCTTTGTACTTTTACAATTATTGTTGCTACAAAGGCGTCATCGTCACTAGTACCAGTTTCGAAGAAGACATCCTCAAAGAGGTCAGACCTGTATGTTGTCATTAGATCTGATTCATTTCCATCGTTATTGGGGCTCCGAACCGTCTGTTGTAGGTAGTTTTTGGAGAAGGCATTTAGTAGTGTTTCATAGGAAGTTTTGTGGCGTCTACCACTAACAAAATTGTAATTATCCTACTTGATTGTTGGATGATGAAAGTCTCCTTCTGTTATTGCAGTGTGACTGAGGAACTCACATACTAATGAACTGAGGTTTTTCTCTAAAGTTGTCGGTTATATCAGGAGGTGAGTCTGGTGATCGACAGAAGAATAAACTCATAATTTATGCCAACCGCTGACAGAGTCTTGCTCAATCTCGTATGCGTCTTCAATTTATACCTCGGTAATTCTGAGTTTCTTGTCTTCCGGCACAAATACATCACCTCCATTTCCCATTAGCCAATCCTTTCGATATATAATTAAATTTTACTCAAAAATTTCATTCTTGTCTACTTCGGGTTGTAATCAGCTTTCTGTATCCGGTTTTATGTGTGTTTCACTGCCTTTGAGAATAGATAAAACTCTGGCACTTTGTTTTAAATGCTTCAGCAGTTAGCCACTTGGATTTTAATGCACTTACCTGAAGGGGGCATTTCTCTGGGCCTTACACAGATACTTTTGGATCTCATACAGCTGTCATTATCTGGACTGGGTGGACAGACGCCTAATCTCTAAGTCCCCCTTGTGCAAATGACACACAGTCAGCCTCTAACTTGTGGACACCTTACACATTTAGGGTACAGTTCTCAACCACACGGCGCAAGTCCAGGAAGCCACAAAATAGATTGTCGCAGAGCCTTTAGTCTTCCACTCCGCTCATAACCGAGGGGGGGGGGACAAGATCTGTTCTGGGGACAATGCTACGGATTGTGAATTTCGTTGAAACTCAGTGAACAAGAATGATATTCTAAATATTCTCTTCCAGTCACTCAAATGATCCAAGTATGATCTCGGAGCGCAAACGACAAGTATCATTTCTCCCAAAGTGCGATACAATCTGCAGATGGTTACAGGCTGGTCCCTGAATGGCTATCGGAACAACCTCTTCAACATGTTAAATGAGGCCCCAGGCATTCATATTGAGTGCACTTGATGTTCCTCGCCATCCCTTGCTGTCATTTCCCGAAGGGTACCATTATTTGGCATACGTTTGAACTGCCGACCATTAGTAGACACCTACCACTTTATGTTTACTTCTCCTTGGCACAATACTCAGAACGTTTCCAAAGAGATGATGTGAATTTAAAATGGTCAGTTTCCGTTTCGATGGAAGACAGCACCTCAGGCTTGTTGGTTGGGAGGATGGTTGTATCACCCTGAGTTCTTCCTAGTCCCCGTCTCTCCTGCACAAGACGCCGAGATCTACCGTTGGCACTCTACTAACTGTTAAGTGGCCTAGTATTGCTAGATTTTGTATTTCCTAGAGAAGAGACACTATCCACAGAAGAGGGTACCTATGGTATCTGTGGTACATGATTCTCAGTATCCCTCCCAACACATCCAGCCATAGCAGTTTCCTACCGCATAACAGTACCCAGGGCGATTTCCAACTGCTTACGAACAGCAACTAACTCATTTCGTGCCTGAGACCAGCAGACACAGTGGGGCTGCACGACGCCTGGTGCAATATTCTACAGAACAGTAAACAAATAACTTCAACCCTGTCTATACGATGGGCGAGGGGAGGGGGAGGTATTTTGCGTCCACCTTTTGAAGATATCGTAATTTAGTCTGGTGCTTTATGTTTTAAAATTTTGAATAAATACATGTTTGTTGTTTTTGATGAAGTGTTCCACCATATTACATAAATGATTTAAATTTCTCAGTGAAACTTAACCCATCAATTTAAGTCTCAGTAGTAGATGTGACTTTTCACAATGTATGTCATATTCAATATTTTCAGGTGAAGGATCCTACTTACACATTAATATCTCTTTGAAAGTTATGTTGTGGGTAACAGTCAACCATAGCTAACGAAATATGTATTTCTAAATTTTTTTGTGGTGGTCACAAATTCCCCTCGCCCCCCTCCCCCATGCTAGAACAGGTTACTGGAAGTACGTTGGTATTTCTAACAGCGTGCTAAAAGATATTCTCGAGTTCTGGACTTGGTAATACACATTATGGAAAATACGTTAGTATTGCGAGGGTTTAACAGAGCTTGCTGATTGTCTTTTAATTCATGGTTCGGTCACGCAACAAATATTATCAGCAGCGTTCTATAACAGATGTGATTAACAGCGAAAACGAGATATCTGTTACAGCAAAAGAAAACTCGGTAAAAAAATTTGCTATTTCTTTAAATGTGTTTCAAGCTGTGGTCGCTAAACTCGACAGTCGCGTTAATTTACAATAATTATAGACAGTAAACACTCCTGCTAAAACCAGAAAACTAATGTGACACGACATGTTAGCTATTGGCAGTAGCTGTAAATCACAAACGTAGATTTCTTACGAAATAAATATATATACATGAGGAATAAATATGTAGAATGTTAATAAAGTTTGTTGTATTTAAAAAGATTGGAGAATTTTCACATTAAATATTCGGAGGCGTTACTTTTCAACACGTCCTCGTAAGTAAACTTACCAATTTCACTGATTTTTACTTAGCTGATTTTGTGACACCTTTTACACAGGTGTGCCAAGGATGAACACTGCAGCATTGACACAGAGGGTAATTTAGGCAGCAAGCATTGCATTTCTGACGTGTTAAGGCCAGTGGCCGAACCACCTCTTTGAGGTCTCCGTGATGTTCTTTCAACAAGATAACGCAAGGCAGCCTGCTACCCTCACTGTCCTGGCCTATCTCGATACAGAGGGAGTTGTACTGTTGTTCTAGCAAGCTCGTTCCCCATATGTCTCAACACACCGAAAAATCTTGTCATTTGTTGCCCAGACACTGACATGCCACCAGTTGCCAGAAACTACGATTAATGAACTCAAGCGTGAGTTGGATCAGAATAGAGGGACATACCTGTTTGTGTCATCTAAACCGAGTCCGACTCGATGTCCAGCCAGGTTAGAAGCGTTGTTGCTGCCAGAGGTGGCAGCTTTCTGAATTACACTTCATACCTCGACTTGGAAGAGCAGTTGAACGGAATGGACAGTGTCTTGAAAGGAGGATATAAGATGAACATCAACAAAAGCAAAACGAGGATAATGGAATGTAGTCGAATTAAGTCGGGTGATGCTGAGGGAATTAGATTAGGAAATGAGATACTTAAAATAGTAAAGGAGTTTTGCTATTTGAGGAGCAAAATAACTGATGATGGTCGAAGTAGAGAGGATATAAAATGTAGACTGGCAATGGCAAGGAAAGCGTTTCTGAAGAAGAGAAATTTTTTAACATCGAGTATAGATTTAAGTGTCAGGAAGTCGTTACTGAAAGTATACGTATGGAGTGTGGCCATGTATGGAAGTGAAACATGGATGATAACTGGTTTGGACAAGAAGAGAATAGAAGCTTTCGAAATGTGGTGCTACAGAAGAATGCTGAAGATTTGATGGGTAGATCACATAACTAATGAGGAGGTACTGAATAGGATTGGGGAGAAGAGGAGTTTGTGGCACAACTTGACTAGAAGAAGGGATCGGTTGGTAGGACATGTTCTGAGGCATCAAGGGATCACCAATTTAGCATTGGAGGGCAGCGTGGAGGGTAAAAATCGTAGAGGGAGACCAAGAGATGAATACACTAAGCAGATTCAGAGGATGTAGGCTGCAGTACGTACTGGGAGATGAAGAAGCTTGCACAGGATGGAGTAGCGTGGAGAGCTGCATCAAACCAGTCTCTGGAGTGAAGACCACAACAACCACCTCGTATATCCACAAATAACTTCGAAATTTGATCATTTATTCTTGATATTGTAAAGTAGTGTTTTGTTATTGCCGCCCTTCTTGGTGTTGCAATTTTAACAAACAGCAATGCATTTAGAAAGCAAAAAGACTGGAAACATTAGATGAATAGCCGAGGACTTATACGATGCTCAAGAAATTATAAGGGGCGAGTAAAGAGTTTCCGTTCGAAGGCCATTCCGTCTAGAATCGGTATTCCAATCAGTCAAAACCGCCATGAGCACTGAGGTGATCGTGTCACCGACGCACCACGTTGAAGACACCTGTTGTCCTGCTGCGTGAAGAAGTCCGTAACTGTCTGTCGCACATTCTCGTCCAACAGGAATAATCGTCCCTTTTATAAGGCACCGAAGGCGTGATAACCGCATGCGGAGAGATCAGATCATTTTCGATATGGGGACGTGCGTTTCATGAAGCAGCAACACGGAAATTGCCACATTCTTCTACGACGGTAGTTTTAGACAGACATTCTTTTCCATACACATTCTCCATCCTCCGATGGATGTCTACCGGTGTTTGTCGTTCGGCAGCGAAGAAAGAATATCACGTTGGTCCTGTTTGGACCCGCCTGGTAATAACGTTGTCATAGTTCACGTTTCTACATTTACCGCTTTCACGTCGGAAAGACTCGAACGCCATACTAACCCATTGTCTACTTGCCGTTGTTTATATGCTCTCATCGGAGTCACGCCGCCTTGCATATATCTTACAGTAACGCCTTGAAACGGCAACTTTGTGATTGCCTCTGGACGGGGTTTGAGACCCGCTCCTCCCAAGTAATATTCCTTGTGTTAACAACTAAGACAGCTCGCATAAGTGTTTATTTGCGTTTCGACAGCAGATTGCTTTGAATTTCATGACTGATTCCGTTCTTGGTTACAATTATACACTCCTGGAAACTGAAATAAGAACACCATGAATTCATTGTCCCAGGAAGGGGAAACTTTATTGACACATTCCTGGGGTCAGATACATCACATGATCACACTGACAGAACCAAAGGCACATAGACACAGGCAACAGAGCATGCACAATGTCGGCACTAGTACAGTGTATATTCACCTTTCGCAGCAATGCAGGCTGCTATTCTCCCATGGAGACGATCGTAGAGATGCTGGATGTAGTCCTGTGGAACGGCTTGCCATGCCATTTCCACCTGGCGCCTCAGTTGGACCAGCGTTCGTGCTGGACGTGCAGACCGCGTGAGACGACGCTTCATCCAGTCCCAAACATGCTCAATGGGGGACAGATCCAGAGATCTTGCTGGCCAGGGTAGTTGACTTACACCTTCTAGAGCACGTTGGGTGGCACGGGATACATGCGGACGTGCATTGTCCTGTTGGAACAGCAAGTTCCCTTGCCGGTCTAGGAATGGTAGAACGATGGGTTCGATGACGGTTTGGATGTACCGTGCACTATTCAGTGTCCCCTCGACGATCACCAGTGGTGTACGGCCAGTGTAGGAGATCGCTCCCCACACCATGATGCCGGGTGTTGGCCCTGTGTGCCTCGGTCGTATGCAGTCCTGATTGTGGCGCTCACCTGCACGGCGCCAAACACGCATACGACCATCATTGGCACCAAGGCAGAAGCGACTCTCATCGCTGAAGACGACACGTCTCCATTCGTCCCTCCATTCACGCCTGTCGCGACACCACTGGAGGCGGGCTGCACGATGTTGGGGCGTGAGCGGAAGACGACCTAACGGTGTGCGGGACCGTAGCCCAGCTTCATGGAGACGGTTGCGAATGGTCCTCGCCGATACCCCAGGAGCAACAGTGTCCCTAATTTGCTGGGAAGTGGCGGTGCGGTCCCCTACGGCACTGCGTAGGATCCTACGGTCTTGGCGTGCATCCGTGCGTTGCTGCGGTCCGATCCCAGGTCGACGGGCACGTGCACCTTCCGGCGACCACTGGTGACAACATCGATGTACTGTGGAGACCTCACGCCCCACTTGTTGAGCAATTCGGCGGTACGTCCCCCCGGCCTCCCGCATGCCCACTATACGCCCTCGCTCAAAGTCCGTCAACTGCACATACGGTTCACGTCCACGCTGTCGCGGCATGCTACCAGTGTTAAAGACTGCGATGGAGTTCCGTATGCCACGGCAAACTGGCTGACACTGACGGCGGCGGTGCACAAATGCTGCGCAGCTAGCGCCATTCGACGGCCAACACCGCGGTTCCTGGTGTGTCCGCTGTGCCGTGCGTGTGATCATTGCTTGTACAGCCCTCTCGCAGTGTCCAGAGCAAGTATGGTGGGTCTGACACACCGGTGTCAATGTGTTCTTTTTTCCATTTCCAGGAGTGTAGTTTAGAAACTGGCCTGAAATTTTTTATATTTTCGGATTACATTCCTGAGTATAAATTCAAGTTCTTTTCTTTGAGAAATTTTGGAAAGCTACCAGATCAACATGACAAACATTTTACATTTGTTGATGATTAATACCTATTTTTAACAGATTAAATGGTTCAAATGGCTCTGAGCACTATGGGACTCAACTTCTGAGGTCATTAGTCCCCTAGAACTTAGAACTACTTAAACCTAACTAACCTAAGGACATCACAAACATCCATGCCCGAGGCAGGATTCGAACCTGCGACCGTAGCGGTCTTGCGGTTCCAGACTGCAGCGCCGTTAACCGCACGGCCACACCGGCCGGCTTTTAACAGATTACTTCAGAATATATTCTCGAAATTCGTTGAGACGCGGTGACATTTTTGTTCGGACTACGTTGCTCACATGTAGATCTACATGCATACTCCACAGACCACTGTGAATTACATGGCAATGGGTACTTAACACTGTACTACATCTTAGGATTTCTTCCCATTCTAATCACATATCGAGAGCAGGAAGAACTCAGAGAGATAATTGGCTTGGTACGTAGAATAAGATTCTTCGCAGGTGTCCATTATGTTCTTCATAGGATGTATCTTCGTTGGAAACACTTCGTGATTTGTGAGTTTTCAAGTGTTTGGATATTTTCCAATGATTACTATTTTTCAACAGTCTACACGACTTTAGTTTAATTATTGGTTACACACTGTTCAGCCACATTAATGTGACCATGGCCTACGTTCGACGTGCAATAACCACTCCAAGGTGACAGGTGGCAGCACTAGCAATGGAAGGTATATAAAGCGTGTTGTGGGGACGCGGAAAAATAGTGCAATCGTTGTCGTAATGCAGAAATGGACCGATTTATCTGACGCTCGAAATGGAATTGTCATTGACTTTTGGGTCAAATTTGGAAGCATTTCAGAAACAGCTAAGTTTGTAAACTGTTCGCCAACCGCTGTGGTTAAAGCATAACGTGCATGGAAAACTGGCGCTACAGAAAATCGGCGCCGAGGCAACTACGGTGCACCATTGGCCATAGATAACAGGGATGAACGACCGCTGCTGAGATGCGCACAGGTGATGAGATGTGCAACTGTTGAGCAACTGACTGCCAAGATGAACCAAGAGGCTACCAACAGTGGCCGGCCGCTGTGGCCGAGAGGCTCTAGGCGCTTCAGTCCAGAACCACGCGGCTGCTACGGTTGCAGGTTCGAATCCTGTCTCGGGCATGGATGTGTGTGATGCCCTTACGATAGTTAGGTTTACTTAGTTCCAAGTCTAGGGGACTGGTGACCTCAGTTGTTGAGTCCCATAGTGCTTAGAGCCATTTGAACCATTTTAACCAACAGTGTCTCCTCAACATTCAGCGAACGTTACTGCATGTGGGCCTCCGCAGCAGGCGCCTGGTTCATGCTAGGGCTGGGAAAAACCGACCGGTTAAAATAAATACCGGTATTTTAGTTCTGAATAACCTGTATTTTTCGGTATTTGTTTGGCCTCAGTTATAACAGTTTTTTTCATTTTTTACTAATAACCGGATTAAAAACGGAAATATCAAGTACCCATAGCAACAGTGCTAATTTTGTTTTGTTTTAAATAGATCTTTTTTTAAAAAACGAGTAATTTTTATTCGTAAAATTTCCATTGCTTTGAAATACTGCGCTATAATAGAAAGTGAGAAAAGCGATCGGTGCTATTTTAACAACAATGCCGGCAGAAACGAGCTACAAACACATGGCATAAGAATTGGTATTAGCGTTGCTGAGGCAATAATGTACCTGTTACCACGTGGAAGGGCATATTAGATGGTACACGTGCACATCCAGTGTGCAAGACTTGCCCCATCAGATCTATATGGTAGTATCTCAATTTCGTCATCGCATATCAGGTGTATTACAGAATGAGACAATCCATAGTCGAGAAGTATTTTACGAAGTGCTGTATCAGTGAAATACAATGCTTCATTTGCATTAAACTATTATAAATGGGAGGAGTCACAACAGACTTGCAACATCATATGAGGAGAAAACTTAAAACTTAACGATTCTTTCATAGTTTACGATAAAATTAGAAAGTAGCTGATCTCCTGCCAGTGTCTACACAAGATGCCTTTATCCGCTTGTAGCCCCTGAAGCCGGACAAATTAAGACCAAAAATAAAGTTCTTGAACCCCATTTTTCACCGATTAGCAATGACTGTCCAAAATGCCCAAATAATTGTATGATCCTCGATCGCAACAATATTCTTCAGCAGCGTTTCAAAAAATTTGAATCAGTAGGAAAATACTGGCGAATTTTTGTAGTGTTCAATCACCTATCACTTTCCGAGGGAAAGCGGACAGTGAGCGGACTAAGTTTTTTTTTGCCTATTTAATTTAGTATTTTGATTCGATGTGTATTGAAACTAAGGAACTCAACATTTTTCACTCTTTGTTTGATTTCTGCGTTTATTACAGAAATAACAGTGACCGGTTAGTCTGAGTGGTTTTTAACAGTCGGGTTAAATTGTCGTTGAAAAAACCGATATATCTGAAAACCGTTAGTTTCACCGATAATTGCCATCTCTAGTTCATGCGCCCATGGTGACTGCTGTTCAACAGCGACGATGGCTGGAATTTGCACGCCAATACCGCAACTGGACGTTCGCCGAGTGGCGACAGGCGGCCTTTTCAGATGAATCACGTTTTATGCTCCATCGGACAAATGGTCGTTGGCGTGTCGAAAAGCTCCAGGACAGAGAATTGAGCGTTATGGTCTGGACAATGTTTCCGTGGCATTCCCTGGTTGATCTCGTCGTTCTGGAAGGCTTAGTGGATGAACACAAGTTGGGTTGGGTTGTTTGGGGGAAGAGATCAAACTGCGAGGTCATCGGTCTCATTGGAATAGGCAAGGATGGGGAAGGAAATCGGCCGTGCCCTTTCAAAGGAACCATCCGGGCATTTGCCTGGAGCGATTTAGGATTTAAACCCAATAGATAATCTGCGGGATTACTTCGATCGAGCTGTTCGCACCACGGATCCTTAACCGAGAAACCTAGGACAGCTGATCACGGTACTGTAGTCTGCATGGCTCCACATCCCTGGAGGTACTTTCTAGAACCTCATTGACTCTTTTCCTGCACGTCTCAGGCGGTCCGCGCTACAGTAGGTGGTTATTCAGCCTTCTCACAGGTGGTCACATTAATGTGACTGGACAGTGTACGTGAGTTTATCACGTAAAGATTATTTCTGCAACTAATAGCATACTACACACTATCACGGTTAAGATAAAAATTTAGAAATTCTGAATGACGTCAGCCGTTTTCCATGAAATATATCACTTATGGTTTTAGGAGGTTTTTCGATCACAGATCGAGTGAATCAACTCTAAACTTTTCGTTTCTGGTAATTACATACGTACTGAAAAGCCAATACTTTATGACCACTGCCCGTAACTACACTCCTGGAAATGGAAAAAAGAACACATTGACACCGGTGTGTCAGACCCACCATACTTGTCCCGGACACTGCGAGAGGGCTGTACAAGCAATGATCACACGCACGGCACAGCGGACACACCAGGAACCGCGGTGTTGGCCGTCGAATGGCGCTAGCTGCGCAGCATTTGTGCACCGCCGCCGTCAGTGTTAGCCAGTTTGCCGTGGCATACGGAACTCCATCGCAGTCTTTAACACTGGTAGCATGCCGCGACAGCGTGGACGTGAACCGTATGAGCAGTTGACGGACTTTGAGCGAGGGCGTATAGTGGGCATGCGGGAGGCCGGGTGGACGTACCGCCGAATTGCTCAACACGTGGGGCGTGAGGTCTCCACAGTACATCGATGTTGTCGCCAGTGGTCGGCGGAAGGTGCACGTGCCCGTCGACCTGGGACCGGACCGCAGCGACGCACGGATGCACGCCAAGACCGTAGGATCCTACGCAGTGCCGTAGGGGACCGCACCGCCACTTCCCAGCAAATTAGGGACACTGTTGCTCCTGGGGTATCGGCGAGGACCATTCGCAACCGTCTCCATGAAGCTGGGCTACGGTCCCGCACACCGTTAGGCCGTCTTCCGCTCACGCCCCACCATCGTGCAGCCCGCCTCCAGTGGTGTCGCGACAGGCGTGAATGGAGGGACGAATGGAGACGTGTCGTCTTCAGCGATGAGAGTCGCTTCTGCCTTGGTGCCAATGATGGTCGTATGCGTGTTTGGCGCCGTGCAGGTGAGCGCCACAATCAGGACTGCATACGACCGAGGCACACAGGGCCAACACCCGGCATCATGGTGTGGGGAGCGATCTCCTACACTGGCCGTACACCACTGGTGATCGTCGAGGGGACACTGAATAGTGCACGGTACATCCAAACCGTCATCGAACCCATCGTTCTACCATTCCTAGACCGGCAAGGGAACTTGCTGTTCCAACAGGACAATGCACGTCCGCATGTATCCCGTGCCACCCAACGTGCTCTAGAAGGTGTAAGTCAACTACCCTGGCCAGCAAGATCTCCGGATCTGTCCCCCATTGAGCCTGTTTGGGACCGGATGAAGCGTCGTCTCACGCGGTCTGCACGTCCAGCACGAACGCTGGTCCAACTGAGGCGCCAGGTGGAAATGGCATGGCAAGCCGTTCCACAGGACTACATCCAGCATCTCTACGATCGTCTCCATGGGAGAATAGCAGCCTGCATTGCTGCGAAAGGTGAATATACACTGTACTAGTGCCGACATTGTGCATGCTCTGTTGCCTGTGCCTATGTGCCTGTGGTTCTGTCGGTGTGATCATGTGATGTATCTGACCCCAGGAATGTGTCAATAAAGTTTCCCCTTCCTGAGACAATGAATTCACGGTGTTCTTATTTCAATTTCCAGGAGTGTAGATTGAATGCCGCCATGTGGCTTGCGGGCACATGACACGATAAGGAAAGTGTATAAGCTCTGTAGAGACAAACGGCATATTCTAGCGATGATGCGAATCGCAAATAGGGAAAGCCATTGACATAAACGACATAAAAGGCTCTTGAGAATGAGCATCTTGAAAATCGCGAAACTAGTCGGTCGTTCACTTGCTACTGTCGTGAGCATCAGTGGAAAGTGGTTGGAGGACGGTAAACCACAAAGTGTTGGACTTACACGCCTCAGCACAGAACGCAGACCTCGTGACAATCTGTGGCAGATCTGGCGACAGAGTACAGTACCTGTGCAGTCACCAGTGTTTTGGATAACACCGGTCAGCGCACATACTTGAAAACGGGGTTCCGCAGCTGACGACGTGTCCATTTTCCCATCTTGACCTAGCAGCACCGTGATTTATGATTGTAGTGGATACGGCATCAACGAGATTGGACCATGGATCTTTGGAAACGTGTCGCCTGGACGGAAGAATCACGTTTGTTGTTACACCAGCTCGACATTATTCCCCGGGTACCCTCATCCTGGAGAACGAATGCGCGACACATGCTCCGCCACGGGCGCGGAAGGGCAGGTGCAGAATTGTGATATGGAGGACATTCACCTGAGCTTCCATGGAACCTGTCGTAGTAATCCAAGGCACCATTACAGCTGTGAACTTCGTGAACGTTTTGGGGACCATTTGGATCGCTTCATGCTTAATAACTCGCCTGACGGCGCGATGCAATATTCCATCAGGATAATTGTCTGCATAAGAAGGCCTAAACCATGCTACAGTGGTTTAAGGAGCGTGACAGTGAAATTACGTTGATGTTTCGGCCACCAAATTCGCCTTATCTGAACGCTATGAAACCCATTTGGGACGCTATCGGACCTCAGTTCCGCGTCCAGAAACGACCGGCCCGTGTGGTATGGGGACACCGTGATATTCGAGTGGGCACCTGATGCCTCATACCCCTGAAAACCTAACATACTTGTTGAATCGATGTCATCTAGGATGGGTGCTATATTGCGTTCCAAATGTTGACCAACACGATGATGAGCAGGTGGCCATAATGTTTGGGCTCATCAGTATGTAGATACAAAGGTACAATGGGTATAAAGCGAAGTCTTAAGAGCGTAGGTCCACCTTGGTTAAATGTTAACAATTATAATCTGTAGAGAAAATGGTGACTGTAGCACTCTCGGTTCAAAATTAAATAGCGGCCCAGTGATAGACCATAGTTAATAACATCTCGTACGTTTGTAAGACCAACTGACTGAAGAGGACGACGACGCCACTACTTACAAGAGCTAAATAATGCGTGCGGAAACTTGTAGACTAAAACCCGGGACGTCTAATTTTGCAAGATCCTAAAAAGTTATTTTAAGTTTGAACATTGAGATACTCATTGACAAAAGTAGTTCCTTTCTAGAAGTCAAGTCAGATTCTAGAAGCATCGCTCATCTTAAACACAGTTTTTTCTCCTTGCACATCTCGTAAATCACGGGTGCACAACATACGGCCCGTGGGCCACATTAGATGTAGATATCATCTAAAAATTCTTTGACTTATTAGCAATGGCAGTCTCTGCGACAGCTACGTTAAATGGGTTTACATTACTAAACTTATTAGTAATGGAAGTGTCTGCGACAAAATGGCAGTTTCGGAAATTTGTGGTAATGTCTTATGGGACCAAACTGCTGAGGTCATCGGTCCCTAAGCCTACACACTACTTAATCTAACTTAAACTAACTTACACTAAGCTCAACACATACACCCAGGCCCAAGGGAGGACTCGAACCTTCGACGAGGGGAGCCGCACGGACCGTGACAAGGTGCTGTAGACCGCACTGTTCCCTTGCTACAGGAACAAATACATTAACCGATGTGTTTTGCCCGCTCATTTTCGCCGGGTGGAAGAGAGAGTAATTTTCTGTGACCGGTAATAATAACATTTGCTAGCAACCTGCTAGTGTGATAACACGAAACATACGGTACTCACACTTCACGTTACACGCGTGGTCTATCGTCTTCCACCAATAATGCGCATCCAGTTTCATTACTTCATCATCGGCTAGCACTGTAGAATGTTAACACGTTAGCTATTTCATCAGAACCAGTATAGAGGGGTTGGACAAAAATATGGAAATACTGCACGAAATGCATGCTTGAATATAAACGCAGTAAGCCTGCGTGTTGCGCTGTTGTTTTTGGCTACGAACGGCAGCGTTGCAATGTCCTCAATACGTTGCAAGTGTCAGTTGCGGTCACAAAAGTGTTCTGTGTATATGTAAGTGATGTGAGTGGTAGCTAAGTGAGTTCAAACGAGGGCAAACTGTTCCTACTCGCATGAAGTGTGCTTCCGTAACCAAGGGAGGCGAAGTGTTGGTGTTTTAAGAGGCACCGTATCGACGATTTATACTGCATACAGGAAAAACGAATACACATCACCCACTAACAAGAGAACATTCCCAAGTTTCAGTAAACGATCTTGCTGAACCTTGGCGGGAGTGTAGAGGGGCCATAATAGTGCAATACGTATTTTTTTATTTGCACTCAATTTTACAAGGGGTGAAACGGACACCGAAAAGTAATTTGGCATTTTAGGTCTAGAGAGAATACCTTCGAAACGGCGACATATAAAAAATGTTTTTCATGTAAAATTTGGTATCTAATCTAAAACAAAATTTTAAAACAAATCTGAGACAAAATTCAGGAGGATTTCGAACTGTCACGGGGAATCCTCTAAATATCATGATTTGTATCAGACATTATTTCAGTACATGGGTAAGCCATGACGAAGAGAATATTACGTACTAGTGACTGCAGATTGACTGTATTGTTTCTCGAGTGGAGATTGACGTCATAATCGTTCAACAGAATTAGTTCTGAAAATCTTCTCACAGATTTCTTCCAACATATAAAGCTGTTTACGTTCCACGGCTGTACCTCTGCCATCGAGACCTTCGGTGTCAGCAGATGTTTCTCGTCCTCGGGTAAGACGCTCAAAACGTTCTTTTTTTTCATAGTTTTAAGAGTTTGGACCGAGAGTTGTAGAATCTCCTTTTGAAACGCCACATTTCCTTGTAACAGCCGAAAGGTGTTAAACAAATGTCTAACCAAGTCAAAAGATATTTTAAAGATGTTTTCTTTCTCTGTGAGGGAGAAGTATCTGCATTATTGTTAGATACTTGCGGAGGTCATTGTGAAAGAACCGTTTAGAGAGTCGTATCTGAGGACGGGGAACTTGTTCATCTAGTCATCCCAAAGGGCTCGAGGCACAGCAGTACAGTCATGAAACGCATACGACGTTGCATGTTGGAAGAACGTTGAGAGAAACCGCGTGACCGCTACGGTCGCAGGTTCGAATCCTGCCTCGGGCATGGATGTGTGTGATGTCCTTAGGTTAGTTAGGTTTAAGTAGTTCTAAGTTCTAGGGGCCTGATGACCACAGATGTTAAGTCCCACAGTGCTCAGAGCCATTTGAACCATTTTTTTGCACTTGAGAAACAATCTAATCACAGTCATTAGTACATAATTAATTCTCTTCAGCAAAGCTTACCATGCTGCTGAAACACACCTGATACAAATCAGGATATTTAGAGGATCACCCACGATAATTTTAAATCCTGACGAATTTTGTTTTGTATTGTCTTCTCCGTCGTGTATATTACTTGCAGAAATTTCATTCACTTTACGTGCATGATCTAAAAACGTTATATTCTAATCATTTCGTCACAAATTATTCTTATTATAATTATTTTCTATCTTAATGCTGAATAACTTCTTATTTTCTATTAACAAAATACGCGGTAACCATAAAAACAAAACAAAAAGAACCATAAATGTAAAACGTAAAATAACGATTTAAAACGTAAAACAAATATAAATAAAATAAATAATTAGGTCAGTAACGAGTGTTTAGGTATTTAAATTAGGTATGTTGAAAATACTCTGACAGCACATTGTGTGCAGATTATTTTCCAGAAATGATATTTCAGGATCCAGCTTTATTACACAGGGATGTATGTGGGTTGAATGCTTCTCTAATTTATGTTAGAACAAAATTTTTCATTTTTCAAGATTAATTAATGGTGGTGGGGTATTTTTCAAAAATTCAGATTATCAAAAAAGTTGATTATATAGTTTCCAAGAACATTAACCACATATCAACTTTTGTATTAAAAACATTTTTTACATATCATCGTTTCGAAGATATTCCCTCTAAACCTGAAACGCCAAATTACCTTTCGGGGTGTGTTTTACCCAGTAAAAGTAAAATTGGGAACAAACAAGAAAATACGTATTACGGTATTGTGGCCCATCTCCACACCCACCAAGTTTCGTTTTTTGACACTTGGGACTATTCCTTGTACATTACGAAGCGGGCGAAAGGGTGTGTTTTGCGATCATGATGGTCACTGAAGAGGACTGTGGCGAAGAAATAAGACGGCAGCTGCAAAAGTCACGGGAGAAATGAAAGTCGCACTCGCAAACCATGTCAGCACTAAAACAAAAAGAAGGGAGCTCGATAAGCTGGAAATGCAGGGCGAGCTGGAATTCGAATACCGCACATCACTGATGTAAATACCCGTAACAGGAAAAAGTGGTGCCGAAGCCATAAAACCTTGACTATGGAGCAACTAGAGAAAATCATTTAGTTGGATGAGTCTTGTTTCACACTGTTTCCAACTTCTGGCAGAGTTTACGTCCGAGGAGTGAAATATGGCAGGCGTCCAGTGATGATTGTTACTCTGCAAGTTCTCGGTACTGTCAAAGATTACATGACCATTTTGGCTCCTCAGATCCAACCTATTGTACAATGTTTGTTCATCAATGGTGATGCTGTATTCCAAGACGACTGAGCCCATGTTCACAGAGTTCGGATCATCCAGGACTGGTTTTGTGAGCCCGGAGATGAAGTGTTACATTCCCCTTGCCACCACAGTCACTAGATCTCAATATATTGAGCCTTTGTGGTCTATTTTGAAGTGACGGGTGCGTGATCTCTCTCTACCTCCATCATCGTTATCTGAACTTTTCACTATTTTGCAGGGAGAATGGTATAAGATTCCCTTGAAAATCATACACGACCTATGTTTATCCATTTCGAGACGACTGGTAGCTGTTTTGAATGCCAACGGTTCTCCTGCACTGTATTATGCATGGTAATGTCCACCCCCTGTAACTTATTATCACTCTGTTCCCCAGGATACATGAGGGGTTTTGTTTTAGATGTTTATTCCTGCAACATGGAAGTACCTCGTCTCCGTATATCGGTTTCTCTTCAGACTATGTCTACCTTGCATGTTCTACTCGTCGTACGTCTAGGCACACAAATATTCTATGAGGCGGATTGCACAGCACGTTAAAATTGTACGATAACGATGCCGATGTCTGGAAGAAAGTGTAATATAGACTAATCGCTGAGTGACTATAACGAATTTTATAACTACTTGGACAATTTTGCAGCTTGATTTAAGAAATGGCAGTTCGCTTTCAATCCGCACACAGACACAGCGCTTATAAATAGAGAGAACAAATTCTATCTGAATTCGCATACAGCATTGTTGTAACGTCGAAACTCACTTCATCGATTAAGTATGTAGTGGCAATCTTAGGGTATGTATAAAGGGGAGCCGAAGGTAACATCGTTTTTACATAAAATTCAAACAGATACACTGCTTTTAAGTTTTTATTTTTAATCAGTGATGTAATCGCCCTCGCCTTCGACAACCTTTCGCCGTCTACTATCAAAATTTCAGTGGCGGATCGATAAAAATCGCTTGGTTTTTGAGGAAAATATCTGCAGATGGCACTTTGGATAGTCTCCGTATTTTCAAATTTTTTCCAGTTAGAAAATTTTGAAGCGATAGGAATAAAAGGAAATCCGATGGCGGAATGTACGGGGCTGTGGTGGCCGAGGCAATACTTCCCACTTCAATTCATTCACAGGCTTCGTCTTGCGCAGTGCGGTCTTGCATTATCGTGTTGCAAAACAATGTCTTTTCTGTTGACAATCGCGGGGCACTTTTCTGTTTAAGATTGATTTACTCGATACAATTGTTCACTATAAAAATCTGCATTCACAGTTTGTCCAGGTGTCAGCTCTTCAAAACATACAACCCCGCCATTACAACAAAAAAAAACCACAAAAGTGCCTCATGTACAGAAACGATGTTATTCTCCGCTCCCCCTAATACAAAGGAGATGCTCCAAAATACTGGTAAGAAATTTTTCCTTGAGTACTGTTAAAATATATTTGAACCACATCGCTTCGCCAACGAATAATTTCAGCGCCTGGTTCTAGGTTTGTGAAGGACTGCTTCAGTCATAGTGGGAGTATTATGAGTATACACATGAAACAGAAGTATTTGGAATAAAGAAGACAATCATCTCGCGACGGGGTATCACGTAAATTTAGAGAAAGGTAATTCGAACTGCGAATTAAACAATTAGACTACTTCGGGGATAGGGGACATAAACGGATGCGTTAGAGAAAGAGAAGACAAATTATGAACCACTGAAACTCGGTCCTATCGTTTGGAGTACATGTGTCAGTTACCCATAATCATTCCTAAATCATCCACCCAATAGCGCGTTGGCATTCCATTGGGACTCGAAGTCGCCATAATTTACATGGAATGGATTGCGAAAGTCCCACTATAAGCAAAGGTGTAATCGTAAAGTTTTAACAATCACTTCGAAAACTAAATTAACTTAATTGATTTTTTGTTTCACAGTAGGCCCTACATGTCTCCTGCCCTGTTACATATTGGAAAACACCCCCCCCCCCCCCAAATCTGCCGCTGTCCACTAGCACGCCGCTTGTGGACTCAAAAGAAAGTAGAGCATCGTACAATAATTCGTTCTCCTGACGAAAACGAATTATTGCACGATACTCCACTTTATCAGAGGCTGCGCCATTTTCTTGTTGCAACTCCAGCACTGGAGCGCGGCGGGGGGGGGGGGGGGGGGGGGGCGGGTTGGGGGGACGAGAGTTCAGTATCAGTATGTAATAGGCCTGCAGACATGTACCTGCAAACAAACAAAATATGTAATTCCGTAAGATCGTTTTTCATGACTACCCCTCGTTTTGTGGAACAGTAATAGGGAAGGCGTTCCATGAAAGAGGTCAAATGTGACTTTGCCTCCATCGTGTTGTACCGGAGAGTCATTTGGTCAGGCAACTGCTTCCGTGACCCAATCACTATATTACTTTGCTCTCTACAGTCATAACTGACAGTCACATTGGGCTTAGCAACGGTGCATGAGCTGGTCATCTGTTTCAGAATACCATTTGCAACAACATGTGAAGAACTATGTACTACGATGCACTTGCAACTCCCTAGCATTATATTACTCATGTCCTTAAGCTGAAGTGTCTTAGAGATCCACTACATAACACGAGGCACTAAGAGGTGTCATGGAGACATTATGACTTGCGACACAGTACTACAAATATAAAATGCACCAAAAAATTGGCCATAAGGCGTGCATAGTACTTACTGTGTCCGGTGTCCTTCCGAGTGTGGCTTATTGGAACACCGGTACAGGTATTTTCTGCCAACATAGGAAACACAATAGTTCCTAGACAGTGGGCCAGGCCGTCCAAGAAAGCTAGCGGTA
The DNA here is from genome assembly GCF_023898315.1 of Schistocerca nitens. Lineage (NCBI taxonomy): Eukaryota > Metazoa > Arthropoda > Insecta > Orthoptera > Acrididae > Schistocerca > Schistocerca nitens. The sequence goes on from NC_064616.1 coordinate 784,025,527, forward strand.
ATACCTCTCATTGTGGACATAAGCCCTCTATTGATCTACAATGATCTTCAGCCTAAATTCGTTGGAAGTATTATGAAAAACTGCTAGGCATCCGTAAAGGAAACTGCATACAAGACTCTAGTGCTCCACTGTTTATGGTCTTTATGGAGTAGACATAACAGCAGCCATCGATCTATTTCTAGAGATGCTGTGATAAAGTCGTAACGGGTCCGTACAGTCAATAACGGAGATGGCCAGGGAACTTACGTGGAAATTTTTGAAAGAAAGCCGACATTGTTTTTGCGAAACCACGTTGATTATTCAACCTATCCGAAGTATACACACACTGTCGTCCAAAACTTACCGAGACAGATTTTACTCCTTGACTATAAGCGACTTCAACACAGAAGCTACGGTGGCGGCTTCAATTAACAGCTATAAACAACAGATGTGCATTTGAACAGGCAGTTGTGGGCAGGCAGTGTTAAGTAGTGGATGTGCGGACGCAGTGTGTCAGCGTTCTTGTGTCTCAAATCAAGTGTTCAACACATTCGCCACAACATTTTGAAAAAGACAAAACCGTGTGCATAGTCTGACTCGGGCACCTTGACTACTGTAAAAAAGAAAAGAAAAAAGAACGCCGCATGGACATCTCTCGGGACTTGATTGAAATCCAAAATGCGGACAGTTCTTTTTGGGAGAAAGCCATCGAGGGTGACGAGGCTTGGTGATATTGATATGAACCTATCACCAAACGAACATGACCGATATTCAAGAACACGTGACGTGTGAGTTGAACATCCCAAAGAAGGACTTTTCTGACAGTTTCATATGGTTTATTAACGTTCTGTGATTTGAGCTCAGGTGGGAGGAGACTATGTAGAAGACCTGAAGCATTAAAAAACTCATCCTAACTTTCCTCTACTTTTTTTTATTAATCCAGTACAGAACCTTTTTTGACTGACGGGTATGTGGATATTGCTATCGTTGCAGATGTTCTGGTTCGTAACACAGAATCCCACCTGAACTACCCACAACCTTGAATGAGGCTCAAGTGTCCAACACCTTGACATCTACATCTACGTCTACAAGCCATCTGACGGTGTACTTCTCGTACCATTAACTGAATCCCCCTTTCCTGTTCCATTTGTAAGTGGCACGTGGAAAGAATGGTTGTCCGCAAACCTTTGTATTTGCTCTAATTTCTGTAATTTTCTCGTCGTGCTCATTTCGTGAGACGTATGTGGGAGGAATTAATATGGTGTCCGATTCCTCCCGGAATGAACTCTCTCGTAGTTTTAATAGTACACCTCTCCGTGATGCACAACGCCTCTCTTCCACTTCTGGCATAAGCTAATTCGCTCGCACTTGAATAACTGACGATTACTGCTTTTTCCTCGATAATTGCTTTTTCTCTCTAAGTATTTTCAGCTTGATATTTTCTCCATTGTATGCTCTACGAGTTCTCATTACAACCGTGAAGGTCTAGTTATAATATAGTAGTACATATGGGTATGTGAAAATTTAATTATAATTCGTCTAAAGATTATTTCGTTATTTATATGTTTTCTTTAGTTATTACTATCTCAAGCAGCATCTTTCATACTCCGTTATACAGCAGATTTGAAATATGGTGTGTAATGTAGAGATATGAACAACCATTTGTGTTTTGTATGCTAAATATTTATGACAAGTGTTTTAACAAACTCTACTTCAGTAAATCCCATAAAATGGATAATATTTTTAAAAAATTAATATTTATGTATCAAAGAAAGCAATGGGTCAGGCAAAGATGAGAAAACATCATTAAGAAAGAAAAACAGCGACAGGAAAGAATTTATTTCTGAGCAGGAGCGCATTCATAAATGAAGTCTCTCGCCGACGGCCATCGATTTTTTTGCAGTGCGAACGATGTCGACGCTCGGAGAACATCCTGAAGAGCACATTTTCACACATGTAACAAGATGAAGACAGCAATTTCAATATTTTTCTCAGCGAACACTATGTACCTCACTAAAATATTATTTATGTAACATTAAATAAGGACTACCGATAAAGGCACAAGATAGTGACTTGTTTCGTCTTTCGTGTGATTTCCAAGAAGAAGGTTATTTTTGACATCACAGAATTTTCGAAAGAGTTTATTCTCCGGGTTTGTATACGCCTGCTGTAAAACAGGGAGACGAAATTGTGGCAGTATTGTATCTTACAAAGATTATTTCCTTATGAAAACACAATATCGCAAAGAGATAGGCCGCTAGCGGTCCAAACAGTTTATCAACAGCTTCCCTAACAAGCGCTATCACCTTATGTAAGACCTGTTCACTTTGTGGTTTATTTAAATCACTTTAAAAAGAGTATCGGAATGGTGTGTTGACGAGGGCTGCGGTTCGGTTCCTCGCGCCCCCTAGCCTGGCTGACCAAGTGAAGTAAAGTTCCGCGTTCTGGCCCCATAATGGCCAATCCGGCGCGACTGACTGCGGTGTCATCCTCCGGAAATGGCGTCATAGGATGTGGTATGAAGGGGTACGTTGTCAGTACATCCCTCGCTTGGTCGTTGTCGGGTTTCTAGAGATTGGAATCGCTACTTCTCGGTCAAGTAGCTCCTGAGTTGGTCTAACGAGGCAGACTGCACCCCGCTCCACTCCTCCCACAGGAGAAAAGTCCCTGGTAGTGCTGGGAATCGAGCCCGGGTCCCCTGCAAGGCACTGAATCGTGCTGACCGCTCATCTACGGAGGCGGACAGCTGAACAAGTACTCACAGTTTAATGATCTCGGTGAGAAAGATAATTCATCATCCCTACTACTCTCCACAATGTTCAAATGTGTGTGAAATCTTATGGGACTTAACTGCTAAGGTCATCAGTCCCTAAGCTTACACACTACTTAACCTAAATTATCCTAAGGACAAACACACACACCCATGCCCGAGGGAGGACTCGAACCTCCGCCGGGACCAGCCGTACTGTCCACGACTGCAGCGCCTAAGACCGCTCGGCTAATCCCGCGCGGCTCTCCACAATGCCTCGTGATCTATTTTAGAAACAAAATTAAGATGCACATTTAGTACTTCCTTTTCTTACGACAGCTAACTGAGATGCCGTAAACCCCATGGTGCCAACCTGTAATTGAGATCATAGAGGTATTATTCAGGGCGTATCATAACGAACAACGAAAAAAGACACGTGTGAAAGTATACTGTAATACAAGCAATAACTATCCAGTAAACATGGAACAGCAAGAAAGCCGTTTGCGAGATAACTGTGAATAGTGGTTACAAGCCACCAGTGTTTTCAATCGAAATACTGTCTTCGTTAGATCAAATTTATCTGAAATATAAACTTTTGGACTAAGAAATTGGACTCAAATTGTATGATGTGACGCCGGCACTTTTGCTACCGTTATAAGATGACATCTAATGCGCCAATATGATCAAAGATGGAAGGGTGGAGTAGGAGTAATACGTCAGCCGCCAAGATCAGTTGACCTCAATTCTCCTGATTTTTCTCTCTAGGCTCAGCCCAGAAGTGAAGTATACAGCACTCCCGTTGATACAATTGAAGAACTGGAGCTGCAAAATATACACTCTAGTCAAGGTTTACAAAATGAACCGGTGTGTTTGACGGAACTCTTTTTAACTCACTGCAGAGACGAGTGAAGTACCACATCCAAATGCAAGAATTACTCATGAAACTCCTCCTTTAACATGCAAAGTGTACAGTAAAATGTAGGATGCAATGTACTGAAGCAGAATTGTATTTCTTGTTAACTTAGACATGGGTGAAACATGTGCCACTGTAGATAGGGACTTCATCGAAAAGTTTACGCTTTAAATAGATTTGTACTAACCAGAAGTATATTTCATACTGAAGTATGTGGTGGGTCGTAACCATGTATTCGCAGTTACCTCGAAAAGGCTCGTTTGTGTACGCATGTATACTGGAACGTTTTTCTTTCTGTTCTTGTATATTTTGACCCTTGTCAGTTTTTGATATGAATTATGGTGCACACGTACAGTTCTGTACGATCTACGATAATCGCAAAAGGTAGTCTAGCTGCGTGTTGTTGCGTAATTATACTTGGACATAATGGCGAACAAATTTTTTATTCATAACATGTAAGCTTTCACGGCCGGCGTCTTCATAAATTAAAACTTCCGGGCTGAATTGCCGTGGTCCATATATTAAACTGCTTCTCTTTCCTGACGTTTCGTTGCCTACTGCGAGCAACATCTTCTGAGGTAAGTCGGCGACTGGCTGCTAGGCGCTGGAGGTCCCGCTTATATAGAGAGCTTAGATGGCGCCACCACTCATCACGTACTTTCGACTTTAAAACTATCTCTGGCTAGTGCCATCTCTCTCGATTATAGGTAATCGATAGTCACTTCGTTGGTACAGAGTTGACCGCCATGTCTTGTCTAGTTTTAATCCTTCTTCTTTTTTATTAAAATTATTTTCGTGCTTGTGTTGCGGGACCTCCAGCGTCTAACAGCCAGTCGCCGACTCACCTCAGAAGATGTTGCTCGCAGTAGGCAACGAAATGTCAGGAAAGAGAAGCAGTTTTATATATGGACCACGGCAATTCAGCCCGGAAGTTTTAATTAATGAATTTTTTATTATTTCTATTACTACTTTTAATTCGGGAGGATTTGATTCCGTTTCTTGGTGCGCTTGACATGAAGCTGAGAAACAAGGAGATGTGTTTTCGTAAACGTGTATACCACTTTCACTGTCTTTTCCTCCAGATTTATCTCTCTAGAGTACAGAACAGAATATCATCCTCAGTCACACGAACTGCTATGATCGTGAGAGCGACAGATGGCTGTCAAGTAGGCACAATCTCGAACGCTGAGGGGCCGATTTCACAGGCTCACAGATCCAGCGGGCTGTAAGGAGGTTATCAGGTGATGAACTCTGGCAGGGAGCGCGATGCTATGAGTGTTGTGCTGTGTTGTGTTGCAGTGATCCCGCAGACGTGCTGGTACCGCAACACCAAGTTCGACTGCGGCCTGAGCATCTCGTGCGTGTTGGCGGGCGGCAAGCCCCTAGACCTGTGCAGCGGGGGCCTCATCTGGAGCTGCTGCGTCTCGCACGAGAAAATCACCCCCAAGCCCGACCACAGCGCTGCCGTGCTGCACAACGTCAGTAAGTACCGCCGCGCCTCCTTGCTGTCTCACAATGTACTACACACATTATGTCTCACATCCTCACATCCATGCTCACTTGCCCCCCTCCCTCTCCCCCTCTCTCTCTCTCTCTCTCTCTCACACACACACACACACACACATATATATATATACACTCCTGGAAATGGAAAAAAGAACACATTGACACCGGTGTGTCAGACCCACCATACTTGCTCCGGACACTGCGAGACGGCTGTACAAGCAATGATCACACGCACGGCACAGCGGACACACCAGGAACCGCGGTGTTGGCCGTCGAATGGCGCTAGCTGCGCAGCATTTGTGCACCGCCGCCGTCAGTGTCAGCCAGTTTGCCGTGGCATACGGAGCTCCATCGCAGTCTTTAACACTGGTAGCATGCCGCGACAGCGTGGACGTGAACCGTATGTGCAGTTGACGGACTTTGAGCGAGGGCGTATAGTGGGCATGCGGGAGGCCGGGTGGACGTACCGCCGAATTGCTCAACACGTGGGGCGTGAGGTCTCCACAGTACATCGATGTTGTCGCCAGTGGTCGGCGGAAGGTGCACGTGCCCGTCGACCTGGGACCGGACCGCAGCGACGCGCGGATGCACGCCAAGACCGTAGGATCCTACGCAGTGCCGTAGGGGACCGCACCGCCACTTCCCAGCAAATTAGGGACACTGTTGCTCCTGGGGTATCGGCGAGGACCATTCGCAACCGTCTCCATGAAGCTGGGCTACGGTCCCGCACACCGTTAGGCCGTCTTCCGCTCACGCCCCAACATCGTGCAGCCCGCCTCCAGTGGTGTCGCGACAGGCGTGAATGGAGGGACGAATGGAGACGTGTCGTCTTCAGCGATGAGAGTCGCTTCTGCCTTGGTGCCAATGATGGTCGTATGCGTGTTTGGCGCCGTGCAGGTGAGCGCCACAATCAGGACTGCATACGACCGAGGCACACAGGGCCAACACCCGGCATCATGGTGTGGGGAGCGATCTCCTACACTGGCCGTACACCACTGGTGATCGTCGAGGGGACACTGAATAGTGCACGGTACATCCAAACCGTCATCGAACCCATCGTTCTACCATTCCTAGACCGGCAAGGGAACTTGCTGTTCCAACAGGACAATGCACGTCCGCATGTATCCCGTGCCACCCAACGTGCTCTAGAAGGTGTAAGTCAACTACCCTGGTCAGCAAGATCTCCGGATCTGTCCCCCATTGAGCATGTTTGGGACTGGATGAAGCGTCGTCTCACGCGGTCTGCACGTCCAGCACGAACGCTGGTCCAACTGAGGCGCCAGGTGGAAATGGCATGGCAAGCCGTTCCACAGGACTACATCCAGCATCTCTACGATCGTCTCCATGGGAGAATAGCAGCCTGCATTGCTGCGAAAAGTGGATATACACTGTACTAGTGCCGACATTGTGCATGCTCTGTTGCCTGTGTCTATGTGCCTGTGGTTCTGTCAGTGTGATCATGTGATGTATCTGACCCCAGGAATGTGTCAATAAAGTTTCCCCTTCCTGGGACAATGAATTCACGGTGTTCTTATTTCAATTTCCAGGAGTATATATATATATATATATATATATATATATATATATATATATATATATATATATATATATATATCCCCAGGCTGTGGCTAAGCCATGTCTCCGCTGTATCCTTTCTTTCAGGAGTGTTAGTTCTGCAAGGTTCGCAGAAGAGCTTCTGTAAAGTTTGGAAGGTAGGAGACGAGATACTGGCAGAAGTAAAGCTGTGAGTACCGGGCGTGAGTCGTGCTTCGGTAACTCAGATGGTAGAGCACTTGCCCGCGAAAGGCAAGGGTCTCGAGTTCGAGTCTCGGTCGGGCACACAGTTTTAATCTGCCAGGAAGTTTCATATCAGCGCACCCTTCGCTGCAGAGTGAAAATCTCATTCTGGCGCTTATTAATTGTTCGATTGTGTCCACACACACACACACATATATTCGCGGCCTCGCTTTCAATCATAATTTTTAGCACCTACCGTTCCTCATACATCTACATCTACATCTACATGATTACTTTGCTATTCACAATAAAGTGCCTGGCAGAGGATTCAATGAACCACCTTCAAGCTGTCTCTCTACCGTTCCACTCTCGAACGGCGCGCGGGAAAACCTTCACTTACATCTTTCTGTGTGAGCCCTGATTTCTCTTATTTTATCATGATGATCATTTCTCCCTATGTAGGTGGGTGCCAACAGAATGTTTCTGCAATCGGAGGAGCAAACTGGTGATTGAAATTTCATGAGAAGATCCCGTCGCAATGCAAAACGCCTTTGTTTTAATGATTGCCTCTCCAATTCACGTATCATGTCTGTGGCACTGTCTCCCCCACTTCGCGATAATACAAAACGAGCTGCCCTCGTTTGAACTTTTTCAATATCATCCGTCAGTCCCACTTGATACGGATCCCACACCGCACAGCAATACTCCAGAATAGGGAGGACAAGCGTGGTGTAAGCAGTCTCTTTAGTAGACCTATTGCACCTTCTTAGTGTTCTGCCAATGAATCGTAGTCTTTGGTTTGCTCTACCCACAACATTATCTATGTGATCGTTCCAATTTAGGTTATTTGTAATTGTAATCCCCAAGTATTTAGTTGAATTTACAGACTTCCGATTTGTGTGACTTATTGCGTAATCGAAATTTAGCAGATTTCTTTTAGTACTCATGTGAATAACTTCAAATTTTTCTTTATTCAGGGTCAACTTCCACTTTTGGCACCAATCTCATCTAAATCATTTTCCGATTCGTTTTGGTCATCAAATGACTTTACAAAACGGTAAATGACAGCATCATCTGCAAACAATCTAAGATGGCTACTCAGATTGTCTCCTATGTCGTTAATATAGATCAAGAAGAATAGAGGGACTAGAACACTTCCTTGGGGAACGCCGGATATTACTTCTATTTTACTCGATGACTTTCCGTCTGTTACTACGAACTGTGACCTTTCTGACAGGAAATCACGAATCCAGTCGCACTACTGAGGCGATTTTCCATAGGCTCGCAGTTTGGTTAGAAGACGCTTGTGAGGAACGGTTTCGAAAGCCTTCTGGAAATTTACAAATTTGTAATCAGTTTGACAGCCCCTGTAGGTAGCACTCATTACTTCATGAGTATAAAGAGCTAGTTGTGGTTCACAAGAACGATATTTTCTGAATCCGTGCAGAATATGTGTCAACAAATCGTTTTCTTGGAGGTACTTCATAATGTTCGAACACAGTATATGTTCCAAAGCCCTACTTAAAATCGACGTTTAGTGATACGCGCCTGTAATTCAAGGGGTTACTCCTACTTCCCTTTTTGGGTATACGGTAACTATAATATATATATGACGCTAACGCTAAAAACTCACAAACCCAAGAATAAGTAAGTTTATTCCTATTTCGCAACACCGATCCGCTACAATGACAAAACCGGAATCGATGGACCTCTATTGCTCTATGTCTCACAGGAAGCGCAGGAAAAGTCGTAGTAACTCAGGGGAGTGCGGGGAGCATAGGGAAAGCAGCGCGGCTGATACGGGCTGCGAGGACGTGAGGGGGAGGGGGAATGTTTTCTTGTTTGTCTACCAGCGCTGACAAGCCAGGGGAGTGCTCACCTCGTACCTGCAGTGGCGGAAGTTTCACATACAAGTAACATGATTTCGTATCCACAATAAAGAGAAAATAATCTTCAAATGTGGCACTTACTTGTAACTCTTTATACAGCGCAATTAACAGACAGAATGTCCAGGTGACAGAAAACTTGGACGCGATCCTAACGTCTCTTTGACACTTCTGCTTTTGGAGAACAACAGATCTCGTGTATATTTTGGTTGCCTGTGCTGTGTACGAAAGGCAGAGCTTGTTCCTCGAGGCCGAACCAATTCTCGCGAAACTGATTATGACAAAGAACGCAATTGCGAAAGATACTTTTATTCTTATAGGGGCTGGGAATTATCGTTAAAATGTACAGCTGTATTTACATGCTACCTGCTTTCACAGCATTACAACACACATTCATAAGAACCACTTCGGATGAAATGCGAATGTTTCAATGAATTCGCATCAAAACTAACCTCTTCTACCCAGGAGTGGACTTAAATTAAAAACGCCGTGTAGTACTGATACAGTTCAAGTGGTTCACATGGCTCTGAGCACTATGGGACTTAACATCTGAGGTCATCAGTCCCCTAGAGCTTAGAACTACTTAAACTTAACCAACCGAAGGACATCACACACTTCCATGTCCGAGGCAGGATTCGAACCTGCGACCGTAACGGTCGTGCGGTTCCAGACTGAAGCGCCTGAAACTTCTCGTCTACAACGGCCGGTGGATACACTTCCATTTATAAGTGCATTATATCACTGTAAATATGAATTTTAATTTTTGTATTGTGTCAGAATGTTTTACTTTGCTTTCCGCTCAGTAAATTAATGTTTTTGTATTAACATTTTTTGCCCTTTGCAGTGAGCTGTCGCCCCCTTTTAGTGTTGTCACGACCCCCTAGTGGGGCCTCCCCAGGTGTTGAGAATCGCTGGCCTAGCACATTCTCGACATACGGAAACTATTTCCTGATTACTAACTTTATTTATTTCAGCCATAAACATGGCGGACATGTGTAACTGATGTCAATGTCTTCTTTAATTTCTTAAGACCTGAGTTTCGAATTTATGAATGAAAAATTTATGTTGGTGGTCGATGCATTATTCTGGTACTGAATAAGATTAAAATAATAAATTTAAAAAAATTGACATTTCATCAGAATGTTAGAACCTGTTCAAAGTGATAACTGTTTACATTAGAAAATAACTGAAATATGTGCACTACTCAGAAAACTCAATGTTAAGGAAGTATAAATTCTGAAAACTATGTCACTGGAATGTGAAAGTATAGGTTGTTGCCAGATGTAGCAGCAGTACTATATCGAGAAAATGGTATTGCTGTATTGTTGTGATGAAATGAACGATCACTTACTTACTCAATAGTGTAGGGTGTTGCTGTTGTGGTCTTCAGTCCGCAGACTGGTTTGATGCAGTGCTCCATGCTACTCTATCGTGTGCAAGCCTCGTCATCTCCAAGTAACTACTACAACCTACATCCTTCTGAATCTGCATACTGTATTCATCTCTTGGTCTCTCTCTACAATTTTTATCCCCCGCACTTCCCTCCAGTACTAAACTGGTGATACGTTGATGTTTCAGTTGGTGTCCTACCAACCGATCCCTTCTTCTAATCAGGTTGTGCCAAAAATTTCTTTGCTCTTCAGTTCTATTCAGTACCTCCTCGTTAGTTTGGTGATCTACCCACCTGACCTTCAGAATTCTTCTGTAGCACCACATTTCAAAAGCTTCTGTTCTCCTATTGCCTAAACTGTTAATCGTCCATGTTTCACTTCCATACATGGCTACACTCCATACAAATATTTTCAGAAAAGGCGTCCTGTTACTTAAAACTATACTCGACGTTAACAAATTTCACTTCTTCAGAAACGGTTTTCTTGTTATTGGCAGTCAAGATTTTATACCTTGTCTACTTCGACCATCATCAGTTATTTTGCTGCCCAAATAGGAAAACTCATCTTCTACTTTAACTGCTTCACTTCCTAATCCAATTCGCTCAGCATAATCTGATTTAATTCAACTACAATCCATTACCATTATTTTGTCTGTTTTTTTAAATTTTTATCTTACATTCTCCTTTCAAGACACTATCCATTCCGTTCAACTGCTCTTCTACGTCCTTTAGTGTCTTTGACAGAATTCGAATGTCACTGGCATACTTCAAAGTATTTTTTCTCCCTGGATAAATTCCTACTCGAAATTTTTCTTTTGTTTCGTTTACTGCTTGCTCAGCGTACAGATTGAATAATATCGGGGACAAGCTAAAACCCTGTCTCACTCCCTTCTCAACCACTACTTCCCTTTCATGCCCCACGACTCTTATAAGTGCCGTCTGGTTTCTGGACAAGTTGTAAATAGCCTATCGCTCCTGTGTTTTACCACTGCTACTCTCAGGATTTCAAAGAGAATATTCAAATCAACATTGTCAAAAAGCTTTCTCTAGGTCTACAAGTGCTATAAAACTAGGTTTGCCTTTCCTTGACCTATCTTCTATGAGAAGTCGTAGGGTCAATATTGCCTCACGTGTTCCTACATTTCTCCGGAATCCAAACTGATCTTCTCCAGGTCGGCTTCTACCAGTTTTTCCATTCTTCTGTAAAGAATTCGTGTTAGTATTTTGCAACCACGACTGATAGTTCGGTAATACTCACACGTGTAAGCACCTGCTTTCTATGGAAATTGAATTATTATATTCTTCTGTAAGTAGTTCTAAAGGAATGTTGTCGACTCCCGGTGCCTTGTTTCGATTTAGGGCGAAGGTAGGTTATATTATCGTGTTATAACGACTTATAAACACATTATATTTCAAAATTACTGAAAACGTATAGAAATTACCTTTATTTCTCGAAGATATGCTGACACTGCTATAAACAGCATCTCATAAGCAGATGCTACCACCTACTAGGGACATGCAGAAGCGAATACAAGTGATGTACTGAAAGCAAACGGTTTAACGTATGTGCTGCAATCACGCACAGCGAGTTTAGTTTATTCCCTGAGCGAGAAAAAATAAAATTTGAATGTGGCATATATGAAACATATGGAAGATTAGATGGTGTAACTAATGAGGTAGTACTGGACCGAACTTAGGAAAAAAGAAATTTGTGGCATAAATTGACTAAAAGAAGGGATCAGTTAAGAGGACACATTCTGAGATCTCAAGGAATCATCAGTGTAATGCTGGAGCAAAGTTTGTGGGATAACAGTAGTAGATGGACACCAAGAGACGAATACTGACAGCAGGTTCAAATGGATGTAGGTTGCAGTAGTTACTCGAGGACGAAGAGATATGCACAGGATATAGAAGAAATCACTCTTCGAACTGAAGATCACAACAACACCAAGAGCGGAATGAGGAGGATAACTGGTCTAGTATAACGAACAACGGGAAAAAATAAAAAAAATGTGCATATGAACAAAGTTGGTAGAATGCACAGCATGTAGTTGATGTCCAATTTTAGTCCAAATACTGTATTAACCAACGTCACAGCAGCGATCAACGCAGTGACTATGCATAGCTTTTGTTTCAGAGTTTTGTTATCCACTATACAGTTTGCGTAGCGCTTGCTATTACATCCAAGAAAAAAAAATAATATTGCTAGGCAAGGGGGTGGGGGCACGGGGGGGGGGGGGGGGGAGGCACTCGATTCTGTAACCGAAGTCGTTAACGCACGCCTGTGCGGCGACACTCGAACAGGAGGTAAACTGATTCGACTCCAGGTGCGGAGTGATATGTTCACTACGCACCACTCAGTATTTGGACGTTGTTGGTGATGGCGTCTGTCAGCTGGGGACGTCAAACTCGGCGTCTTCCTTGTTGCTCTTCGCGAGTAGCAGGCTATGTAAAGCAAGCACTCCGTCGTCAGGCTGCAAGTGGCCCCTTGGGACCATCCGACCGCCGTGTCATCCTCAGTTGAGGATGCGGATAGGAGGGGCGTGTGGCCAGCACACAGATCTCCCTGTCGTTATGATGGTTTTCTGTGACCGGAGCCGCAACGATTCGGTCAAGTAGCTCCTCACTTGGCATCAGGAGGCTGAGTGCACCCCGAAAAGTGGCAACAGCGCATGTCGGCCTGGATGGCCACCCATCCAAGTGCCGAGCACGCCCGACAGCGCTTAACTTCGGTGATCTCACGGGAACCGGTGGATCTACTGCGGCAAGGCCGTTGCCCTAGCAGGCTATATGCCGGCATCGAATTTCACTCTTTCTCTTCTTTCATCATCATCATGAAATAAAAATATAACGCTACACTAAACCTGTGTCCATTACACTCAATTACAGTCCACAAATACACGCACGACACAACTCTCACACATCGGCAAGGGACGGGGCTACTGTGCCCGCTAGGCGGGTTAACCCACCCGTGGCGATCTCCGACCAACTATGCCGTACGACATTTAATTTAATTTGGATGGCTGTCAAGAAACTGAGGCGTAGCGAAGAAATTCAACGAGCTGAACCATTCAGGAAATGTGATGGCGTCTTAAGAGAAAAAATCCTGCTATTTTGTTATGCAACAGCGCACAGAAAATGTAATGCTCTGATTATTTCTGATGCTGTCAGTCATCTCACGAGGAGGTTCTGGATCCCATTTACACGTGATGTATAGCATTACAACCCTCTGACGTAGAAGATCGCGTCGTCGGTAAAACGTACTTATTTAAAATCGTCATCATCTACCTCTATACGTGATACGTTTAGATGGTTCAATCATTCGATCACGCGGTCTCAACAAGCAATCACACCTTAATAATTAGAACCTTGTACGCGCGAAATGATCAACGTTTCCGTAAGATATCGTGTACACTACTTTTTGGCTCTGTAATTCATGTGGGATCCTACTGAGTGATTTATAGAAACTTCTCACTGCTTTCCCGATTTCGGCCAAGGGTAAACATCAGCCAATTTTCGTTAAGTCACCAACAGATTCTAAAGTTTAATTTGTCGTACGACTACATAATGATCTTGATTTCGCGCTGCAGCTTTCATACGTTTCTTACAATTTCTGTTGTAAAAATAGTATTAATCGTGTCATGTAATATCAGAGGACGCACTTGTTTGTTCTGCTTCGTGAACACACAAGATTTCCTAAAAACTGGAACTGCCGCACTACAGCCACACTCAGGAATCTTGGAAGGATCCTCAATTAGTTTTCTAAATTATCAGCCCAGTTTCATACCTTCGTCTTAAATTCAGCAGGTATAACGATGAACCATGAACCATGGACCTTGCCGTTGGTGGGGAGGCTTGCGTGCCTCAGCGATACAGATGGCCGTACCGTAGGTGCAACCACAACGGAGGGGTATCTGTTGAGAGGCCAGACAAACATGTGGTTCCTGAAGAGGGGCAGCAGCCTTTTCAGTAGTTGCAGGGGCAACAGTCTGGATGATTGACTGATCTGGCCTTGTAACATTAACCAAAACGGCCTTGCTGTGCTGGTACTGCGAACGGCTGAAAGCAAGGGGAAACTACAGCCGTAATTTTTCCCGAGGACATGCAGCTCTACTGTATGATTAAATGATGATGGCGTCCTCTTGGGTAAAATATTCCGGAGGTAAAATAGTCCCCCATTCGGATCTCCGGGCGGGGACTACTCAAGAGGACGTCGTTATCAGGAGAAAGAAAACTGGCGTTCTACGGATCGGAGCGTGGAATGTCAGATCACTTAATCGGGCAGGTAGGTTAGAAAATTTAAAAAGGGAAATGGATAGGTTAAAGTTAGATATAGTGGGAATTAGTGAAGTTCGGTGGCAGGAGGAACAAGACTTTTGGTCAGGTGATTACAGGGTTATAAATACAAAATCAAATAGGGGTAATGCAGGAGTAGGTTTAATAATGAATAAAAAAATAGGAGTGCGGGTTAGCTACTACAAACAGCATAGTGAACGCATTATTGTGGCCAAGATAGACACAAAGCCCATGCCTACTACACTAGTACAAGTTTATATGCCAACTAGCTCTGCAGATGATGAAGAAATAGATGAAATGTATGACGAGATAAAAGAAATTATTCAGGTAGTGAAGGGAGACGAAAATTTAATAGTCATGGGTGACTGGAATTCGTCAGTAGGAAAAGGGAGAGAAGGAAACATAGTAGGTGAATATGGATTGGGGGGAAGGAATGAAAGAGGAAGCCGCCTGGTAGAATTTTGCACAGAGCATAACTTAATCATAGCTAACACTTGGTTCAAGAATCATGAAAGGAGGCTGTATACATGGAAGAAGCCAGGAGATACTGACAGGTTTCAGATAGATTATATAATGGTAAGACAGAGATTTAGGAACCAGGTTTTAAATTGTAAGACATTTCCTGGGGCAGATGTGGATTCTGACCACAATCTATTGGTTATGAACTGCAGATTGGAACTGAAGAAACTGCAAAAAGGTGGGAATTTAAGGAGATGGGACCTGGATAAACTGAAAGAACCAGAGGTTGTAGAGAGTTTCAGGGAGAGCATAAGGGAACAATTGACAGGAATGGGGGAAAGAAATACAGTAGAAGAAGAATGGGTAGCTCTGAGGGATGAAGTGGTGAAGGCAGCAGACGATCAAGTAGGTAAAAAGACGAGGGCTAATAGAAATCCTTGGGTAACAGAAGAAATATTGAATTTAATTGATGAAAGGAGAAAATATAAAAATGCAGTAAATGAAGCAGGCAAAAAGGAATACAAACGTCTCAAAAATGAGATCGACAGGAAGTGCAAAATGGCTAAGCAGGGATGGCTAGAGGACAAATGTAAGGATGTAGAGGCTTGTCTCACTAGGGGTAAGATAGATACTGCCTACAGGAAAATTAAAGAGACCTTTGGAGAGAGGAGAACCACTTCTATGAATATCAAGAGCTCAGATGGAAACCCAGTTCTAAGCAAAGAAGGGAAGGTAGAAAGGTGGAAGGAGTATATAGAGGGTTTATACAAGGGAGATGTACTTGAGGACAATATTATGGAAATGGAAGAGGATGTAGATGAAGACGAAATGGGAGATAAGATACTGCGTGCAGAGTTTGACAGAGCACTGAAAGACCTGAGTCGAAACAAGGCCCCGGGAGTAGACAACATTCCACTAGAACTACTGATGGCCTCGGGAGAGCCAGTCATGACAAAACTCTACCATCTGGTGAGCACGATGTATGAGACAGGCGAAATACCCTCAGACTTCAAGAAGAATATAATAATTCCAATCCCAAAGAAAGCAGGTGTTGACAGATGTGAAAATTACCGAACTATCAGTTTAATAAGTCACAGCTGCAAAATACTAACGCGAATTCTTTACAGACGAATGGAAAAACTGGTAGAAGCTGACCTCGGGGAAGATCAGTTTGGATTCCGTAGAAATGTTGGAACACGTGAGGCAATACTGACCTTACGACTTATCTTGGAAGAAAGATTAAGAAAAGGCAAACCTACGTTTCTAGCATTTGTAGACTTAGAGAAAGCTTTTGACAATGTTGACTGGAATACTCTCTTTCAAATTCTGAAGGTGGCAGGGGTAAAATACAGGGAGCGAAAGGCTATTTACAATTTGTACAGAAACCAGATGGCAGTTATAAGAGTCGAGGGGCATGAAAGGGAAGCAGTGGTTGGGAAAGGAGTGAGACAGGGTTGTAGCCTCTCCCCGATGTTATTCAATCTGTATATTGAGCAAGCAGAAAAGGAAACAAAAGAAAAATTCGGAGTAGGTATTAAAATTCATGGAGAAGAAGTAAAAACTTTGAGGTTCGCCGATGACATTGTAATTCTGTCAGAGACAGCAAAGGACTTGGAAGAGCAGTTGAACGGAATGGACAGTGTCTTGACAGGAGGATATAAGATGAACATCAACAAAAGCAAAACGAGGATAATGGAATGTAGTCAAATTAAGTCGGGTGATGCTGAGGGAATTAGATTAGGAAATGAGACACTTAAAGTAGTAAAGGAGTTTTGCTATTTAGGGAGTAAAATAACCGATGATGGTCGAAGTAGAGAGGATATAAAATGTAGGCTGGCAATGGCAAGGAAAGCGTTTCTCAAGAAGAGAAATTTGTTAACATCGAGTATAGATTTAGGTGTCAGGAAGTCGTTTCTGAAAGTATTTGTATGGAGTGTAGCCATGTATGGAAGTGAGACATGGACGATAACTAGTTTGGACAAGAAGAGAATAGAAGCTTTCGAAATGTGGTGCTACAGAAGAATGCTGAAGATAAGGTGGGTAGATCACGTAACTAATGAGGAGGTATTGAATAGGATTGGAGAGAAGAGAAGTTTGTGGCACAACTTGACTAGAAGAAGGGATCGGTTGGTAGGACATGTTTTGAGGCATCAAGGGATCACAAATTTAGCATTGGAGGGCAGCGTGGAGGGTAAAAATCGTAGAGGGAGACCAAGAGATCAATACACTAAGCAGATTCAGAAGGATGTAGGTTGCAGTAGGTACTGGGAGATGAAGAAGCTTGCACAGGATAGAGTAGCATGGAGAGCTGCATCAAACCAGTCTCAGGACTGAAGACCACAACAACAACAACAACGATGATGGTGAACTCACAAACAATGTATTCAGTTACGCTCTCATTAACATTACAAGATGCCCGTTGTTCCTTTAATTACATTTAAACTTAATTCTGAACTTAAGTACTATTCGAAACTCGGAATAAACTTTTCGCCGTGTCTAATGGACTTGGCGGAGCTATTGTGCTTCCTGTCAAGAGCAGGCAGTGCCTCTCTGTTGGTTAATTCCACCGAGTGCAATGTCGCCTGAAGTCGATAACAGATTAGAATGAAATTTGGCCCTCTGGCTCACCTGAAACGGATAACAGAATCTGACTAAACGACTTCAGTGCTACTGATCAAGTAATGAATTTCACTGATAATTTAAAAAGGCATTTCTCAAGCAGTCAGCTATTTTCATTAATCACAGGAGGTGGAAAGAAGTTGTGGGAACCACGTAGGTGAAGAGAGTAGCGAATCGTACTCCATTAAAAAGAACAGTTATTAAAATGAGGCACACTCTCCTCGAGTTCAGCAACCATTTAACAAGTAAAAATCCCCTTTATACAGTGATTCCTTACGTCGGTTGATTTTTGGTGGATTTCTTAACAAATTCTATAGACATTATTCTGTCAGAAAAGGATTGTACCATCGGAAATATGGGGCATCGTTGCTTTTGCAAATCCATTAAACAGCCAAGCACTCATTCACCAATATTTCCTACGAACTGTGACCCGTTGTCGTCAAGCCTGGCTTATTACCATTCATTCTGCTCAAGAAAATCCGTAGAGCGCAGTGGAGAATTTGCAATGGGACTAGGACATGAATAACAAGTCCCTCTTCCAAAAATTAAGGCAACGGCCTTGCCGCAGTGGATACACCGGTTCCCGTGAGATCACCGAAGTTAAGCACTGTCGGGCGCGCCGGCGCTTGGATGGGTGACCACCAGCCGCCATGCGCTGTTGCCATTTTTCGGGGTGCACTCAGCCTCGTGATGCCAATTGAGGAGCTACTCGACCGGACAGTAGCGGCTCCGCTCAAAGGAAACCATCATAACGACCGGGAGAGCGGTGTGCTGACCACACGCCCTCCTATCCGCATCCTTATCTGAGGATGACACGGCGATCGGATGGTCCCGATGGGCCACTTGTGGCCTGAAGACGGAGTGCTTTTAGTGAGTGCTTTCAAAAATTAAGTTGAAAACCGATAAAATTTACGCATGCGGAAATTAGCTGCACAACTTCCTCGATAACTGAATTTAGTCACCGCACGGATTACCTTTAGTACGAAACGAAACAACTAACCATATTTCCAATCAAAATTTTATATCTTCAGTGTATTAGAGAGCAGCACACCGACAGACCGTGACTTACTGTTACTGAAAACTCTCTAAAACATTCCAGACTCTGGGCTCTGGTGCAACCTCCGTGAGTGGGGATGGCTGCCAGACAATCGTCATGAAGAAAGATCCCAGGGCGCCAAATCCTTCGCCCAAACTGGCGGATGCTAAAAATGCCATCATCCGTTACTTAGCCCCTCACCAGGATACCGAACAAAAATTCGAACAACAGTTTGGATGAGAATTCCACAGTACACGCACACACAAGACGAACTTTTAAAAGGAGTGGGACAAATTGTTGTCTCTGATACTGTCATGCCACAAATTAGCTTTGAAAGCTAAAAATTCAGTGGACGTTCCCACATCTCTACAACAAGAACCAAAACGCTAGCCTGATTCCATGATCGTAAGTGCACTCCCTATTAATCATACGTTCATACATCACAGAGCTAGCCGTGGTTAGGTACGGGTAAAGGGTAACATAGGATGCTGCTGCTAGATAAAAGGAAATAAAAATCATTTAAGTTGAGTCCCAAAGCAATCCTTTTACCAGGCATGGTTATATGATAGGCAAATAGCAGAAAAGTAATTTTCTGGACTAGGTGAAGCCAAGTTAATGATTACAAATAATGCTTTCATGAAAGATAGATGCCTTTCATGACTCCTATGCCGGGAGAAAAAATCGCCCTGGGCCTGTTATTATTATATGATATCGGAGTCTAGCGACATTTTTCTTTTGTTATTCGCCCTGACACAATAATGAGGAACCAAGGGTGAACCTAAACCTCAGTGTTCACCTCAACTTTTAATTATTATTTTAACAGCGCACGCATTCAAACACAAAAAAAGTCTTCAGAATCAGAATGATTAACGAATGTACACATCGTAAATAGTCTCCAAATGATATTGGCTCTTGTACTCAGTCGGGATACACACGATTTACAAACAGAATATAACACTACTAAGTACATAATTATATAAAATGACCATCCTCAAATAAGCTGATATGCTTGTTATGTCAGTTCAAACAGAGACTCATGCTTCCCACCAACGAAAATATATCTTGAAGTGCAAGATCAAACGGAAATAACCTGATTATGTACAAAGGCTGGACACTATATCGTGCATCAGTTTCGTGTATGTCTACGTGCAGTAGCATGTGTCACTGGAAATTACAATGTAATTACATGTCACATTAATAGGCATGGTAAAACATGCTTCGGTCTCATTATAACATAGAAGAAAAATGAGCAAACGTCGACAGTTACAAATAAATTTAACGAACTTTATCTAAGCATATAAGTCTAAGATGGTACTAATTATGATCAATTGTAGAATGTGTTCAAGAGATTACACAATGACACTAAATATCGATGTGTGTGTGTAGTGTCTGTACACTTTATAATGTATCACTGCGCAAAAAAATCTGCTGGCATGGTCAAAAGTGCTACTCTAACAGTGAATGGTGTCGCAAAGATCAAATTATGGGACTTAATCTAAAATGAGTAATAATTGTATGTGCAGAAACACATAGTCCTCATTTGGACGAAATTATAGAAAAGAAACCACACGAAAACAGATAATTTCATAAGTCATTAAAGTTAAATCATTTAACCTAGAAAATGCAACATTACAAAATCAATACGATTCTTACAGTCGTCTGAGGCATAATGTAGTTGAGGGGGATCTCGTGTCTTTACATTACAACACGTTTCACAAGTGTCACAGAACTGAAGAGGGAAGAAATTTTGAAAAATTTCATCGGATATAACGACTCTTCTTATCTTGAAAACTGGGAATGCGTTCATGCAGAGATCGGGAAACGAAATGAAAATGCGGCCTTCGCACCGTCTGTCCCATAAGTCCAACAGAAAGTCACTCCCAGGCTACACGAGATAGAAGGCATTCTCTCATCAACGACACCTCAATGTTTTTCAGTTGTTTCTATGCTTACTTGGCATTTTTTCATTAATGGGTGATCATAAAAGATTTATGTCTTGCAATCTACAGTGGACCATCCTTTATCTTCAATAAGAAGAGTCATGCTTGGAGGCTCCACACTGTCACCAGTAGCTAAAATTGTGTCCATGACATCCATGTACATAACTTCATGAATTGACCAGCACTACTCCCCCCCCCCCCCCCCCCCCCAGATAGGCAATCGAAAACAATCGTTAGCATTCTTGATTTTGATCAAATGAGTCTTTCGTTTTTTAATGAACTAAGTTCATAGCATTAGAAACTGATTGTAAAGCCAACCAATTAGTGCTCTTAGTACACACATCATTGAGCATCCTAAAAATGTAGATACAGTTGCATACTATACTATGACAAATCATCAGAAGACTCTTGCATGTAGAAAAGAAAGGGAGGAAACTTGACTTACTAGAGGAATTCGAGATAGCTATCCATGAAAAGAAACAAAGCAATATCCTAAATATACAAGATAACTTTAAAGAAATGAGATTTTTTAGCGGGTTTTTAGAATTATTTTAGGGCAGGCATGCGACTTAAAACTTGTAGCATGTCAATGACGGAGTTGCGAGAGGCTAACGATGGCAGACCAATGCAGTAAGGAAATGAGGCGCCCAATAGCATAGCGTTACCGTCAAGCACACGGCGGTAACCACGCCACAACACCTAGGCACGTTAGTCCACAACAGCACCCGAGCCGGCGCAGTCGACAGCATATTTGGTAGCTATGGGACGGCCATCGACCTGCGTCAACAACTTTAATGTAAGACGAGGACCCACAGTCCAATATACTTTTAATTCTTTTTTACTCTATGGACCCACCAAATATTGGTGATGGTATTTTGTCTTTTTAGTACGTTTAATTTCGCGACATAGATTTTACAACCTGATGATGAGAGCATTGTCTCTCGAAACGCGTTGTTAAAATATATATAAAAATCGCGGTTGAATGCTAAATGTGATAACCAGTATAACGACAACTGCTACCTCGACTCCATAATGGATTATATCAAATCGTTAGTGTCAGGCGAGACATTGAGGTTAGTGTATAAATACAAAAATTTAAGACGTAAGTTATTAAAAACTGCCGCAAACATAAACTTTAATAAAGAATGTGTTAAGAATCATGTTATCCCGAATTATGTGAAGTTGAAACTTTGTGATTGCAAGTCATGGGCGGGACGACTAGCTGTTGAAAAAGCAAAAAAGTTTTGGATACGCGCAGAAATTAAACATCTGTATAAAAAGAAAGACTTAATTAAAAAACAAATAATTCAAGCAGAGACTAAGGTCAAGGAAATATTACCAATGAACGTATGGGAAGAGGTTACATGTAGACTTCACAAAATACTACAGGAGGAGTTTATAAAGAAAAAAGAAAAACAAGATAAAAAACTTCGTAAATTAAATAATAACACGCGCGAAGACGAAAAAGATCAACAACAAAGGCTTTCGTCTTTTGACTTTTACCCACGGGTGGTTAACAAAACGGATATTACATTTGATAATACAGAAGTAGAAATGTTAAATAAGGCATTAAAGTTTAATATTGAGCCGTCATTTAACAAAAAGGTCGCGAAAGAAGTAATTGCCCTCACTAAAATGACAACAGAAATTGCTAAATTAAATAATAATGAAACAGGCCATGTCGGTCATAAGCTACATAAAATAGTAAAAAATGAATTAAATAAGAGAAATAGTGTTAATCATAAGACTAGAGCAGACCGACTAACTGTCGATTCTATAAATAAAAAGCTTAATGAAGCGAAAGCTATTGCCACGAAAGCGGATAAGGGGAATACGGTCGTAATATTAAAAGAGGAGGAGTACGTTTCGAAAACCTTAGCGTTTTTTGTCGAAAATAGCATTACAGAAATTCCGAAAGACATAACAGCCAATTTCCAAACTAAACTAAAAAATGTTCTTAAACGCACGCACTTCCTGCTGACAGAAGCCGAAAAAAGAAGATGTGTTATCATGAATCCAACGGCCCCCAAATTAAGATCACAGGTGAAGATACATAAAGATCTGCATCCGGTTCGTCCGATTGTTAACGGTCGAAATAGTCCAGCATATAAAATAACGAAAATGTTGGACCAAATTCTGAAAAAGACTTACGTGTATAATAATAATTATTCAGTGCGTGGTAGTATGACCATGATAGGTGAAATTAAAGATACGCCAGTCACCGACACTTCCCGTTTGGTTTCGTTGGATGTTAAGAACTTATACTCCAGTGTTCCGGTTAACGAAACTATAGAAATCATTAAGAGAAATTTCCTGAAATACGGTAAAATTTCAACGCAAGAGACAATTGAATTTATTGAACTCCTACAGCTCATTACAAGTTTTAATTATTTTACGTTTAATAACAAATTTTATATTCAGGACGATGGGTTAGCCATGGG
This sequence comes from Schistocerca nitens, assembly GCF_023898315.1. Taxonomy (NCBI): domain Eukaryota; kingdom Metazoa; phylum Arthropoda; class Insecta; order Orthoptera; family Acrididae; genus Schistocerca; species Schistocerca nitens. The sequence goes on from NC_064616.1 coordinate 784,048,478, forward strand.
GTCCAGCATTTCAGGAACTATGGCGGACATTTTTATGAATGACCTTGAAGATAAAGTTCTAAATTCTGACGATAACATTACGGATAAAATTGTTTATTACAAACGTTATGTTGACGACACTCTGTTACTTGTTGATGGTTCCAGTGAGGACATTGAGGAAATAGTAAAAAAGTTCAACGACGCACATAATAAAATAAAATTTACCGTGGAGTACGAAACTGACAATTGTCTACAGTTCCTGGACCTGAATATAAAAAAGCAGGGCAACAAACATGCGTTTTCCGTTTATAGAAAACAAACTACAACTGATGCCGTGATCCCGAATGATTCATGCCATCCGCAGGCGTATAAAGAAGCTGCTTTCCGTAGTCTCGTGCATAGGGCAGTCAATATACCTATGAGTGAAAAAGATAGGGAGACTGAAATTAACACCGTTAAGAGAATAGCGAAGAATAACGGTTACAGAATAGATATAGTTAAAAAACTGTTACGAAAATGTAATAAGCGCAAAAAGAATAAACCTGATGGAGAGAAAGCGAAAATTATCACGATGCCATACTACGGAAAAGTCTCACAAAAGATAGCAAATATTTTTAAGCCATACGATGTCAAAATAGCCTTTCAGACTAATAACCTAGTGAGGTATAGCCTTAAGCACGATATTGGCGAGAAGAGAAATAAGTTTGAAAGATCGGGAGTTTATAAGATTCAGTGCAGAACGTGTGATGCAAAATATATAGGGCAGACAGGAAGATCATTCGCGATCCGGTATAAAGAACATAAAGATGCGTTCAGGTTAGGAAATTATGACAAATCAGCTGTTGCGAACCATATATATGAAACAGGCCATCCCCTTAATAGCATAGAAGACAACGTAGAAATATTGCATGTAGAAAAGAAAGGGAGGAAACTTGACTTACTAGAGGAATTCGAGATAGCTATCCATGAAAAGAAACAAAGCAATATCCTAAATATACAAGATAACTTTAAAGAAATGAGATTTTTTAGCGGGTTTTTAGAATTATTTTAGGGCAGGCATGCGACTTAAAACTTGTAGCATGTCAATGACGGAGTTGCGAGAGGCTAACGATGGCAGACCAATGCAGTAAGGAAATGAGGCGCCCAATAGCATAGCGTTACCGTCAAGCACACGGCGGTAACCACGCCACAACACCTAGGCACGTTAGTCCACAACAGCACCCGAGCCGGCGCAGTCGACAGCATATTTGGTAGCTATGGGACGGCCATCGACCTGCGTCAACAACTTTAATGTAAGACGAGGACCCACAGTCCAATATACTTTTAATTCTTTTTTACTCTATGGACCCACCAACTATTGGTGATGGTATTTTGTCTTTTTAGTACGTTTAATTTCGCGACATAGATTTTACAACCTGATGATGAGAGCATTGTCTCTCGAAACGCGTTGTTAAAATATATATAAAAATCGCGGTTGAATGCTAAATGTGATAACCAGTATAACGACAACTGCTACCTCGACTCCATAATGGATTATATCTTGTTTACATCACGATCATCAATACAGCACCAGTGCATGGGGCCAGTTAGTAAAGGGTTGTTTCATCACGTTGTCATCATCATCATCATATCATCCTCATCGATATGCAAGTCGCCGAAGTGGCATCGACTCAAAAGACTTGCACCAGGCGACTGGTCTACCCTACAGGAGGCCCTAGTCACACGACATTTCATCACAACATATCATTTGTAAACTAGTTCTCCTTAGCCCGACCACGCCGTAGACACGCCTGGAGTAACAGTTGATGAAGAGGTTCGGACGCTATCCTGATGCGTGGCATCTTTAGTCGTCCCGCTGGGGAGAGAGTCCATTGTGTGGAGCGCCCACAATGGCTAGAACTGAGGCACCCGTCGGTTCTTCAGGCTGCAGGAACTGCCCTTCGCCAGCTGGCATGTCACCGACAAGGACTGTCTGGAATCAGCTGACTACAGGTAGAACTGTCATTGTGACATTAAGAGCCACGAAAGTATCCCAGTCGAGGGATATCAGGACCTTACCTAGCGGTCGGCAGCAGCAGTCAGACGCAGGTATAGCTCTATTCGTCCATACATATCTCTGTGGGCAAAGTCTGCTGCTGCCTTCTCAGACATTGGCACCTCTCAATATACAAAAACAATACTTAGAATACATACAAAACGAATTTTTACAAAGAATATTGATGCAAGTGTTCACTGCATACCAAACAACCTACAAGGTTTATTACAAGCTGTAACTGAGAGCCCTCTCTTCTCCCTCTCTCTTACTGTTATACATACATAAGGCACTGTCCAGCTAACTATTCACAAACATTACTTTCCCAAGTGATATTCCTAAGAGCTATTTTTACATAAAGCAAACACTTCAACACCCAGGGTGGTGAGGTCCCGTTTAGAATAAAGAATAGGTTGTTATAGTTTAAATGATCAGTACCATGATCCCAGTAACATACAACCAGTCATAAAACCGAAACACAAATCGAGACCGCAAAACTCTCTACTAAAAATGGCTCTGAGCACTATGAGACTTAACTTCTAAAGTCATCAGTCCCCTAGAACTTAGAACTACTTAAACCTAACTAACCTAAGGACATCACACACATCCATGCCCGAGGCAGGATTCGAACCTGCGACCGTAGCGGTCGCGCGGTTCCAGACTGCAGCGCCTTTAACCGCTTGGCCACCACGGCCGGCAACTCTCTACTGACTCTACCATCGCATTGTACCTGACTTGTGCTGATACAGAAGTGGCTCATTTTCTCCTGTACTTTTCACGCTAATCGACTTTCCCAAACTACACTACGAACTATATATTATAGTACACGGTCGTCACTACTATTCTTCTCTTCACCCTCTACCAGATGCACAAAATCAACAACTAGTAGATCTACCTGCTTACACATATGGTGACAGATGATCCGCAAATCATCCGAAAACAATTCAAAGCTATTACTGCTTAACAGTGCGCCCCTGGTAGCTGAGTGGCCAGCGCGACGGAATATCATACCTAACGGCCCGGGTTCGATTCCCGGCTGGGTCGGAGATTTGCTCCACTCAGGGACTGGGTGTTGTGTTGTCCTTATCATCATCATTTCATCTCCATCGACCGCAAGTGGCCGAAGTGGCGTCAACTCGAAAGAGTTGCAGCAGACGAACGGTCTACCCGACGGGAGGCCCTAGCCACACCGCATTTCCATTTACTGCTTAACAACACTAAATGTTACAACAAAGAAAAGTTGATAGGAAAAACCTTGTATTCGTTATTGTGAATATTCCAATATTCCTCTATCAGCACCTAACACATCTTTTTCACCTAAGTAGACTCCACTATATGTATCAGTTTCCCGAATAGAGCAATCCCTCTCGCCTCTGTCAACTGATCGTTTGTGCAAAGGGCATTCACATCAAGAACAAAATAACTGTGCATTCTTTTGTACGATCGTTTGTGGGAAATAACACAGGTTATGGTTTTGCTGCAACAGTTGAGCTGCTATGCGCCATCAGAGATGAACAGAAATTCACCGTTGTTTTTTTATCTGACCTACAGATGAGGGATGTTGGATTGGTCCGACAGCCTTATGCACATCATGCTTGTGTTCCTTCTCTAGGCTGTATACATGAATTATGGCAGGTCTCTGCCTCTCAAATTTTATAAAGTCGTGAAATGTGATGAGGAATTAAGTTCCACGAAGTTTATAATACAGATCAGTATCATGCATGTATTATTCACCCATACGATGTGCATTTTTCTCAAAATTTTTCCAGCATCTCGGAGGAGACCATGCAGAGAAATCATTGTCAGAATTTATCACATGAATAATAGCTCTGTTATTAGCTATATCTCTTGGAAGAGGGATATAGGATATCTCTTGGAAGAGGGATATAGGTAGAACCTTCATGTAATGGACCATTAACATAGCTGCAAATATACAACCACAGAACACTGTTTAGTACTTTCTCTGGTTCTCGTTCTCCAAACTCAGAGAACTGTGTCTGTATCTTCTGTTTTTGAGATTTTTCACGCCACTCATCAGACAGAGTGCCTCATGATATCTCACCAATCTGCCCCACAAATTTATGGGCACTGTAACAAAGACACCATTCTTCATGACAGCAAAGTTGCAACATAATATTCTCTGCCTCGTGATGGCTGGGTTTTGTGTGTGATGTCCTTAGGTTAATAGGTTTAAGTAGTTCTAAGTTCTAGGGGACTGATGACCATAGATGTTAAGTTCCATAGTGCTCAGAGCCATTTTTTTGCAACATAATAACATAATATAGCATTGCACTGTATGTCAGATTATAGTGGATCGTTAAGGATCTCCTAAATTTCCCATTCCCAAACACGTCGACACGCATTGAGAAACAGGATAGTATCTTTATCCTCAGCAGAATTCTCAGTACAGGCACATAAGATCCCAGAATAAAATTTTCACTCTGCAGCGGAGTGTGCACTGATATGAAACTTCCTGGCAGATTAAATCTGTGTGCCGACCGAGACTCGAGCTCAGGATCTTTGATTTCGTGGGCAAGTGCACTACCAGTGAGCCACCCACACACGACTCTCGACCTGTCCTCACAGCGTCAGCTCTGTCAGTACCTCGTCTCCTACCTTCCAAACTTCACAGAAGCTCTCCTGCGAACCTTGCAGAACTTACATTGCGGAAACATCACCAGCCTGTGGGTAAGCTCTGTCTCCCCAATAACCTTTCTTGCAAAAGTGCTAGTTCTGCACGGAGGTTTCTGTGGGCCAGGTACACGTTGTGCCGCCTGAAATGGCCCAGGTATGGGCTCTAGCATGTTTGATAAGCTGCTGGGTAATGTTTCTGAAGCCGAAGATGGTCTGACCACGATGGCCAGTGTGCGGGCTCTGGCGTCCATAATGAGCCACTGGGCTCTGGTTCTAGAGCCCACAGTACCAATTCATCATCTAGTATCCCTGAAGAAAAAACAGACAAGCATTGTGTAAGTGTAATTTTTTTGAGGTAGCAACAACAGCAAAAACTTGTGTATAGAATATAGACTGATAATTATGACAACATTCTTTGTGGATCGTTGATGTTGACTTCACAACATCAACCCACGTCCCTGCTAGAATGGGGTGTGGCCTGTCCTTCTTTATCAACTACAAAAAAACTACTGTGTAAGTATGTTTTTTATTTTGATTTAAAATATGTACAGAACGAGGAAGTCAGAATGAATGCATACTCACTAAAGCTATCATTATCCATTAGGGGCAATGAAAAGTTTGTAAATTCCACCATTCTGTTATAATAGAGGTATCATTCTGTAACATACAGAAAGAATTCTCAGATCATGAATACACACACGTGCAGACACAAGATCCAAACTGTATCAGTACTGACACAGAACGCCGCCTGCCTCTGTGGCCACTGTCTGCTCCAGTGGAAAGGTCACAGGTGCCTCACCTGGAAGCTGCCTCCTCAGAAGTGGAAGGAATTCATTGTCATCATCATCTGCACGGTATGGGAAGAATCGTCAAACCATGAATACACGTAAAATCCGTATCATTTGGTATAATGAATATTAAAAAGTTTGTTTATTACTTACACAGAATGCGGTTCAGTCTCCTCCACTGCAGCTGTAAGGGCATCCATCATTCTGGGCGACCATTCACACACACACACACACACACACACACACACACACACACACAAGTTGAAAATATTTCAGCACCTACATGAAATGTGGTTCATAGCCTTAACATCTGTGGCAGCAGTTGGAAGAGTGGCGAGAAATACATACTGTTGCCGATAGTTATTGTTCTTCATCACGGAAAGTGTTGATGTGCTGACTGTGAAACCCACCCCTTATATAATTATATACTAATTATATACAGTCAACTGCTGGGGTGGAGGGGGTGGGGGGAGTGGAGGCGTGAGCACTCACCAGTCACTTTGGAGCTGCTGCTGGGAGTGGTAATGCACATGCTGCACTGCTGGCAAATAGTTGCAGGATATAATACAAGACACTGTTGTTTATGAAAACAAAATCAATTATTTGTCAAGTAACTTAATAGCAGGTTTACCTTATAAACAGCACACATAAAGGTTGAATCATGATCACTATTATTGTTCTCCGGAAGATGGAGTGGAGAACATCCTTTCTCCTCCAAGTTCATTAGTGTGGCACATTTCTAAATATCGCATTTGCATTCATTGTAGAATCCTTGAGTATCAGTAACAATGTCTGAACTTCGAGATACCATCATAAAATGCTTTGGAGGTGCTGCTACATCCAAACATTTATTCAAGTCTTTGTACAATTCCTGTGAGCAATGTATAATTTACCACATGGTCATGTAGTATTAACACGTATGCTTCTGTGCTTGATGTGATTTTTTCTGAAGAGTCAAATTCTATGGAATTATTGGTAGGACCCCATTTTACAAACTGATTTTGTTTCAAACAGTTTATTATGGAAATGTATGTTAGTTTCTTAAATTACCATGAACTGAGTATGCCAATGAATACTTCTTTCAATTCATCGTAGTAAGAAGAGCAAAACTCTTGCTTACATATTGGACAGCAAACTGCGGTTATTGCTCCAGTTGTGTAGGAAATTTTTGTATGGTGGGAACTCTGAATGAAGGCAAACTTTTGTATTAGCTGATTTACAATTGGTGAAATCGATTGAATCATGTTTTGGGTTCATGTTCCTGTCGGTTTGCAGTATGAGTGTTGTAAATTGAGGTGTTTCTAATCGAACTGTTGGTTTCATTGTCAGTGTATTTCAGGAGGCACTGATTAATGTGGGGTATATAAACAGTTTCTACAGTGGGAATTTAAGCATTCGCCATAGGTTAGTTAAAACTGAACGATCTTTTATTCAAATTTATCAGTCACTACCTTATTGTCTCCAGCTGCAGACATTTTTTGAATGCAAGCATTGCAGTCTGTTGCATTTTGCACCAGACTGAGTTCTTGTCTTACATAGGTGAGAATACATTCCATCTCTTTGAAAGATAAAATTAGCAGCTTGAGAGGTATACATGGGCTCAAGCACGTGTGTTTGATTGTTAGTGTTGGTTTTTCTTTACCAGAAACCAACATTCCTTTTCTAAGCCATTCAGGCCCAATTTTGGTGCAGAAACATATATTTTAAGCGTTGATGTGCTCACAAAATTTCTCGTTTGATTAATTTCCACACTATTCAATTTGTATTTTATTTCATGAAACAGGAATGCAGAGGCATTATCTGTAATATGTGATGTTGTTGTGGGAGTTTCGTAAATGTCCACACACGTATGTATTGAAATTTTGGTAGCATCGAGAATTGTGGACCACATGGCTGTTGGTGAAGTAGTAATGTAATTTTTCAGGTAGGTACAAGTCTCCAAATTAATCATACTAGAAGATGCTATTTCAGGTTTTAATATATACCACCCACTGAGTTAAATCAAACCTACATGGGAATGTTTGGCATGCTGGTCTATAGAATTCATTGACTGTCATCTCTGTAATTATTCATTAATTAATCTGTCTCTGAGCTCTGGAATACACTCCTGGACATTGAAATAAGAACACCGTGAATTCATTGTCCCAGGAAGGGGAAACTTTATTGACACATTCCTGGGGTCAGATACATCACATGATCACACTGACAGAACCACAGGCACATAGACACAGGCAACAGAGCATGCACAATGTCGGCACTAGTACAGTGTATATCCACCTTTCGCAGCAATGCAGGCTGCTATTCTCCCATGGAGACGATCGTAGAGATGCTGGATGTAGTCCTGTGGAACGGCTTGCCATGCCATTTCCACCTGGCGCCTCAGTTGGACCAGCGTTCGTGCTGGACGTGCAGACCGCGTGAGACGACGCTTCATCCAGTCCCAAACATGCTCAATGGGGGACAGATCCGGAGATCTTGCTGGCCAGGGTAGTTGACTTAGACCTTCTAGAGCACGTTGGGTGGCACGGGATACATGCGGACGTGCATTGTCCTGTTGGAACAGCAAGTTCCCTTGCCGGTCTAGGAATGGTAGAACGATGGGTTCGATGACGGTTTGGATGTACCGTGCACTATTCAGTGTCCCCTCGACGATCACCAGTGGTGTACGGCCAGTGTAGGAGATCGCTCCCCACACCATGATGCCGGGTGTTGTCCCTGTGTGCCTCGGTCGTATGCAGTCCTGATTGTGGCGCTCGCCTGCACGGCGCCAAACATGCATACGACCATCATTGGCACCAAGGCAGAAGCGACTCTCATCGCTGAAGACGACACGTCTCCATTCGTCCCTCCATTCACGCCTGTCGCGACACCACTGGAGGCGGGCTGCACGATGTTGGGGCGTGAGCGGAAGACGGCCTAACGGTGTGCGGGACCGTAGCCCAGCTTCATGGAGACGGTTGCGAATGGTCCTCGCCGATACCTCAGGAGCAACAGTGTCCCTAATTTGCTGGGAAGTGGCGGTGCGGTCCCCTACGGCACTGCGTAGGATCCTACGGTCTTGGCGTGCATCCGTGCGTCGCTGCGGTCCGGTCCCAGGTCGACGGGCACGTGCACCTTCCGCCGACCACTGGCGACAACATCGATGTACTGTGGAGACCTCACGCCCCACGTGTTGAGCAATTCGGCGGTACGTCCACCCTGCCTCCCGCATGCCCACTATACGCCCTCGCTCAAAGTCCGTCAACTGCACATACGGTTCACGTCCACGCTGTCGCGGCATGCTACCAGTGTTAAAGACTGCGATGGAGCTCCGTATGCCACGGCAAACTGGCTGACACTGACGGCGGCGGTGCACAAATGCTGCGCAGCTAGCGCCATTCGACGGCCAACACCGCGGTTCCTGGTGTGTCCGCTGTGCCGTGCGTGTGATCATTGCTTGTACAGCCCTCTCGCAGTGTCCGGAGCAAGTATGGTGGGTCTGACACACCGGTGTCAATGTGTTCTTTTTTCCATTTCCAGGAGTGTATATATGTATAAGATTCCCTGCCTATCTGATAGTTTAGTTTCAAGATACATCACCTAGTCTGCTAACATATTTAGTTCTTCTATGATGTTCCACAACACTGCAAAGCTGATTTCGTGCATTATATCGATATATTTAACATTTTTGTATAGATTTATGACAATGTTCATTAATTCAGCTCTGAGGCTTATGTACTCTTGCTCGTGAGGATGTGTCATACGACTATATTTTTCCACGGAGTGCTATGTAGTAACAAATGTACATACTGGTGTATTATCTTTTTAAAAAACTCAGGGAGTTTTCTCTGTATCATCTTTCATGTTTTATCAGTAACCAAAAACACATACTGTGTATCATCCCCACAGCTGATTAGCATTCCATTTCAGGAATCGTCTATGTGTTCCAATTATAGTGAACTAATGACTTTCATAAAACATACTCATATTATCAGCCACTCAAGTTACCAGAAACAGCAGATGTAGCAATTTTGGCAGTATCTGATACTCCTTATTTTACATTAATTGCAAGATCCAAGAACATGTTGTAAAAACAACTGAACAGACAGTCCGTTGCCTTTCCAACAAGAATTCAAACTGGAAGTTTTACTGCAGAGCAAACTTTCCCCACTGAAGCTTCAGACCTCTTTCGTCAGAAGATGTTCTATGATGCCACTTGCAACAATGACTGTCACGACTTACACACACACACACACACACACACACACACACACACACACACACACATCGACAGTCTTTTATAATATACAGCAAATAATATTTACAGTCTGTCTTAAGTGTTTTCTATTCTTTTTTGTTGCTGTGGTGTGACAGACGGAAATGATGTTGCTGCATGTTTCACGTTTACAGTTTAGCATGCCATATGTAACTGAATACTGTTTTTTTTCTTTTCAGTGCATGGTTATTGCTACTGTTGCAGTGAACACATCCTATCATAACTTTAAAAAGTTCGGTGTTTTATTCTTAGAGAGTGACCATGCAACCTATAGCAAACGTGGACAAGTTGGGTGGATTATATCCAATTCAGTAATGCGTACATGACTCATTATTATGTACCCTACATTGGCGTCTCATCATTATGCAACACACACAGCCACCCTCCAATGTGCCGTACTTCTTTACAGCTCAGGGGCTGTATGGGCAAGTATGTTCTGGGCGCAGGTTTTCTTTTCAGCTCAGACGAGTGTTCTTCATTTATTACACATTCACATATCGTTGAAAATTGCCTCAGAGGAGGAATGAGCTATAGTCATGAGGACCATTGCTCTTCCTGTTCCCATGGCATCCCCAGCTGGCGTGCATGGTGCGACACAGGCTCCCTCAGTCGATCAGAGGCTCCTAACCCATACACGTGCTCTGCAGTTGCACTGAACACTTCTTGCTTCTGTGAATATGATGCTGCCCATTCCAGTGCAATTGGTTAAATAAACAATAATAATAATAATAATAATAATAGAACATGTGGCGGAAAGGAGCCGTTAGTACTAATTATTTAATAAAACATCTGAGCACATGCAGATAGGAAGGCAGAATGAATGGGTTGGTGGAATGGAGGGGTTGGGGAGATAGATGGAATGGGAAGGGGAGAGGGTGACCTTGAAGGGTGAACTTTAAGGTGAGCGGAAGTGTTGACCTTGAAGGGTGACCTTCGTGGGGAAAGGAAGTGGTGATCTTGAGTGCTGACATTGAAGGGAAGGGGTGACCTTGAAGTGCTCTGAAACCCACTTACATATAATACTCACCTTAGGTTTCAATATGTTGCTGACATTTCTTGCACCTGATCTTAGCTGTTCCAGTAGTCTGCCCCACAAACGACATTTCAAATCGTCACTCTTGACGTCATGAAGTAAGAATATTTATGTACTGTAAACTAATGTTAATAATTAATTTCTTCAAAAATGCTTCCACCACCCTAATGCCATTTCTGCTTTAATTTTTTTCTTTTTAGGGTTCCGTACTTCAGTCAGCAGAAAGGGAACTACTATTGGATGGCTTTGTTGTATGTCTGTTTATCTACCCGTCCACTTGAGTGTTAAGACCTCTTTTGCTCAGGAAGAGTTGGAGGTATCAGTTTGAAATTTGTGTCACATACTAAGGTCTAAATCCCTTGGCGGCGTGAAAAATTTAAACTTCTAAGTCAATGCAATCAAAAACTGCTGCCATTTATGTCACATATTTCGATGTGAGGAGTCGGCAGAAAAAGCATGAGGTTTAGATTCCACTTTAAACTGTAGGTCCCCTTTCCCCCGTTGGATAACAGCCGTACGTTAGGTATACACAAGTCACCTGTGTGACTTCCAATAGAGCTACACGAAATTTTTGTAATCATCTATATAGATATTAAGTTTGTATGGAAGCCTCAGAGCGAGAATCCTGCTCTCACTTATCAGTTTATTTTTCATTTGGAAATCTCTTTCTCAGTACTCTAGACACGTGCAGCTACCTGAGCAATGGAGTTGGAAGATAGTTAGTTTGCTAGTTAGGTAGTTAGTTAAGCATTGCATACATAATCTGAATTATCTTTCATCGAAATGATGTGGAACAAGTCGGTTTACAGGATATTTACACATGATCAGTGTTAATATTAATAAACACATTAGTTTTTCGTCCTGCTAATGCAATTACACATGAAAATAAGTTTCCTATTTCGTCTACAGGCCACCTGTTTTTAAATGGAATAGAACAGAGGTAAATCAGCATTCTCGGTGAAGTTTGATTGAGAGCGCTATATCCCAATAAAGAATGGGACCATGTGGCTTGCATACATAGTTCAGACTGTCAACGTACTCAGTGGGTAATTTCTGTCTTAGACTGTGAGCATGTTGGTCACTTTGTGACAAGAAGAGTTATCAGCACAGGAAGTTGCCCACTGAAAAGGCTTACACAATAGCGACGTCAATCAGACATATATCCATTACTTGGAAGCAAAAAATATTGAATATCTGCCTCGTAGTGTTCGTTCATGGCTGATGACTGCTAACTACAAATTATGGCTCATAGGTACTCCGAAGAGTTTGAGACAGTTGTCGGTTTGGCGGCAACTGTCAGGACTCTGTCAATTCATCCCAAGGGTGATCAAGAAATTTCTGATCCATGCCGTACAGTCCAGAATCAGTATGCCAATCAGACAAAATCGTAGTGAGTATTGAGGCAATTATCTCACCGATGCACTATGTTGAAGATACCCGTTTGGGAAACACGGTGTCCTGCTACTTGAAGGAGTTCGTAACTACCTGCTACACATCCACGTCCGACAGGAATCGCCGACGCTTCAAGACCTTCTTTGAGGGATTGAAGAAATGATAATCACATGGGGAGAGATCAGGACTATGGTCCGGTGTTCGGGTGTCTCTCACGTGAGTAATGGATGAAGCTGGCCTCCTAGACCGACTGGCATCTGGTAGCGAACCACGACGAGCACAGAACCTGGTGCACCATTCCACAACGGTGGTTTTGGGTAGACATGCTGCCCCATACACATTCTTCATTCTCCGATGAGTGTCTAAAGGTGCTTGTCATTCGGCCGCCAAGATAAGAGCAGCAGCACGTTGGTCCTGTTTGGACTTATTTAGTAAAAAAAATGGAAATGAGCGTATGGCATCGTTGGCCGGAAGGCCTCTAATCTGGAAAGTTCGGCAGCCAAGTGCAAGTATTATTTCATTCGACGCCACATTGGGCGACTTGCGCGCCGGTGATGAGGATGAAATGATGATGAGGACAACACAACACCCAGTCCCCGAGAGGAGAAAATCTCCACCCCGGCCGGGAATCGAACCCGGGCCCACTTGCATGGGAGGCGAACTTATTTGGTAATAACGTCGCCATAGTTCATGTTACCACATTTGCCACATGCACATCGGATAAACACAACTGCCATGCTAATCCCTTGGCTACACATCGGTCTTTATACACCCGCATCGGGGTCACATTACGTCGCTACAGCGACGTCCTCAAACGGAATGTTTTCGATCGTCTCTTGTACTATATGCAACCATCTTCATACGATCAATTCGGCTCTAGGCATTCATTACGAACAACAGTAAAACACCATGGTGCTTGAAGAAGGTGCAAAAGGAAACACCTGAAATGGAAACGGATTCAGCGGCGTCGAGTTCTCTTCACTCACGACTACGGGATTTGTGTGTGGATTTGTATGACGCCTATGATCGTTGTAGAAATGTGTGTAGGTTACCAGGTCCAAATGCACATCTCAGGCATCAAATCCCACGTTTCAACGGGAGGGCATCAGTCATGTTTGGACTCGGTATCGTGTACCAATGTCGGACGCCTCTCATCACAGTAAATTCACGGCTGTGCATTTTCGGTGGAGAACCCTTCAATCTTTTATGCAGCCCTACAGTCAACATTTCGTTGTTGGGTTTCTCTTTGAAGATGGGCACACCGCACTCACCTTGTAGACACCTTCTTTCAAGAGGCAGAAATCACCTGTATGGAATGACCTGCAGAATCTGCTGACTAGAACCAGACGAAGCATGCTTTGGGTCAGCTGAAACATCATTGCGTCGTCGCAGGAACCTTACTCACTCTCTAGATGGCCTCCGATGATCCGCCGTGGGGAAGTGGGACAGGTCTGAAGAACTACGTCTAGACATGTTGTAGACAGCATGCCACAGAAGGTTCAAAAGTGTCAAAATGCATAGGATGGAGTACCACGTAGTTGAAAGTTAACCAGATGTGGAAAGATGTACACATTCGAACAGATTGCCTTTATTTTTGTTATAGGTTTCGTTTGGATTTTACAGTGCAGATATACTTTTTAGTTTCATTAGGATTATTTTTTCATTCCCTTCCTCCCTTGACTCTAAGCCCAAACACGTTCGCAGACATGCTTGTGGTGCAATCCCTTCTTGAGCAGTTTATAAGCAAAATAGCTCCGTCTGTGGAAAGCCTTATATACTAGACTTTTATGTGCGCATTTTTGTATCTTCTTAATTACTAGTTTTTTTATGGAAAACAATTTCATATTCCATATAGTCATCATATCATATTTCATATAATCTTTCTAACAATTAACAAATTTAATTTAAAAGTAACAAAAACAAGAATAACTGGAAAATCATAGATGTATGGATATTCATTTTCATCATTTTATTGGGATAGCGACAAATTTATAGATAAAACACAAGTAATTATCAATGCTTTCTTGGTGCCATTCGACAGGAGTTGACTGTGTGGCTGACTGGGTGTTGTGTGCTGTCCTTAGGTTAGTTAGGTTTAAGTTCTAGGGGACTGATGACCGTAGATGTTAAGTCCCATAGTGCTCAGAGCCATTTTGACTGTGTGGCGAGTAGAGGTTTCGCCCTCATTACTTCTTTCTACTCATTATGGCTTTGCACAGGAACATTCGCATAAACATTTGACACTTTATAAAGGGGCGTAAGAAAGCAACATCAAGCAACAGGTACTAGTATCTTACCCATGGTATCAGTTCTGGATAACTTAGTATCTTACCAGTGGCATCAGTTCTGGATATCTGCATCGTCCTCAGCTTTCACTGGTGAGTAAGGGATTAACTTCAGCATTGATCAGTGATAGTTAGTACTTAAATACTATATATTTAGGTGCAACTTACTGGAATATTGTATATTCTCAACCATTTGTAGTTCATTGATACTGGAAGTCTTCGAACCGTAATAAATTGGTTCAGCGTTACTACAAATTTGCATACTCTTATTCTTTTTGTTATTGTACGCAGTAATGGAGACGGAAATTCATCGTCATTCGAATCCTATTCCATTCTTTTCTATCAAAATGTGAATTGACCTTCCTCCTGCAACGATGTTTATTCCCATTATATTTAGTCTAAGAGGACTTCTCACATTCTTTTCTAATTTTCTCCAAGATATTGTCCCCAGAAGTTATGCTAGGTATTTCAGTACTCTCATGTTTCTTCAGGGTTTTGCTTAATTTAACATGGTTTGTTCTTGGTGATAATTTACTACGATCTATGACGTACGTATCTTTTACTTCTTAATAGCCTTCATTATCTTCTATTTACATTTGAAAAAATATTTGGTCTCTTCATCTTCTTCCCTTGCAAAGTTCTGCTTGTTCAAGGCTATGATCTAGTTTTATACATGTTCAGCAAGTCCATTATCTTCATGGGAGGTTCATGTTGAACTCAAAAGAGTTCTATAACTACTATCATCGAATTCCTTTGCCTGCGAGAATGATAATTTAGTTTCCTGGTTCACTACCACTTTCACTCGACAACAGCGTCGGTAAGTGGACATGAGCGCATCTGTCCTGTGAGCGATCTCTGACGGAATGTTCTCAGTTTACTGCGGGTACCTTTCAATAGGTGTATGACTATACTGAGCTTGATAAAGGACATATTGATTCACGTCAGGACCTACACTTCAAAATTATTTATTTGCCAGACCGCTATTCGGGCATATAGCCCATCATCAGTGGCATGTACTGTGCACGTCTACAACAACCAACTGTTTGTCAAGTATAAAACCTTTATGTTGGTTAAAACTTTGGTGGGTCTTTGCGGTACACAGATCGTCATGTGTAAATTTTGTTTCGGTTAACCGCTAAAAGGTCACACATACTGGAAGTATCGAGCATAAATGCGAGGGTTGGAACTTAAATAGTGGCAACTAATTATTCACAACCGATACAAAAGAGTTACATGTTTGCACCTGTTACTGTCCTTCAAAGTAGCCACCATCGTTGTGTAGGACCAGTTGCCAGAGATGTAGAAGGCGTAGTACACCGTTAGCAGAGCCTGTTCTGTTGATGGTGCGAATGGAGCGGTCTACTGCCTGCCGAATCTCTGGAATAGTTCTGAAGCGAATGTCACGAAGTGGTTCCTTCATCTTCGGAATCAAATCAAAGTCACAAGGACTTAAGTCCGGGGAGTATGGTTGATGGTACAGTACTTCGCAGTCCCATTGACCGAACAGAGCAGCCGCAGCTTGCGTTGTATGCGCCCGCGCATTGTCGTGAAAAATGATGGGTGGCTTACGTAGAAAGTGTCGCCACTTCTTTCGCAAAGGTGGTAGCAGGTGACATTCCAAAAACGAACGGTAATACTGTACATCGACGGTCTGCCGCGGAGAGAACGTAATGCGTTATGATAACACCATAACAGTCATACACGAGAATCACCATAACTTTAGACCTCTCCATTTGCACCATCAACAGAACAGGCCCTGATAACTGTATACCACGCCTTCCACATCACAGGCGACGGGTACTACACAGCGCTGGTGACTACTTTGGAGGACAGTAGCAGGTATTAACTTGTAACTCTTTTGTATCGGTTGTGAATAAATAGTTGCCACTATTTAAGTTACAACCCTCGTATTTTATACGTGACAAACATGTCAGTTGATGTAAACGTGCGCTGTATTTCCCACTGATGATCTGCTGTATGCCCGAGTATCGGTCTAGCAAATAAATACTTTTGAAGTGCAGTTCATGGTGTACATCAAAATGTCTTCTATCAAATACATACAAGCTGCGGAGCACCGAACATACAAGATTTTCAAGTCTGCTCATTTCTTACAGTTGATCTTTCTTTTTTTTCCCTTTTTTTGTTAACACTGACAGTGAAGTTGTTCACTGCAGCTCTAACGCGTCCCTACTACATATTTCTGGCTTGATTGTGAGAGGCTAGTATCATCCCCCCCCCTCCCCCTTCGTACTTTCCCAGTTCTCTTTGTTGACTTATTCACTCAGGTAACGTACATATGGTATCGGCACATTGTTCTTTTATGTACATAACCTCGGATGTATAGCTTAACGTCATATACACTCCTGGAAATTGAAATAAGAACACCGTGAATTCATTGTCCCAGGAAGGGAAACTTTATTGACACATTCCTGGGGTCAGATACATCACATGATCACACTGACAGAACCACAGGCACATAGACACAGGCAACAGAGCATGCACAATGTCGGCACTAGTACAGTGTATATCCACCTTTCGCAGCAATGCAGGCTGCTATTCTCCCATGGAGACGATCGTAGAGATGCTGGATGTAGTCCTGTGGAACGGCTTGCCATGCCATTTCCACCTGGCGCCTCAGTTGGACCAGCGTTCGTGCTGGACGTGCAGACCGCGTGAGACGACGCTTCATCCAGTCCCAAACATGCTCAATGGGGGACAGATCCGGAGATCTTGCTGGCCAGGGTAGTTGACTTACACCTTCTAGAGCACGTTGGGTGGCACGGGATACATGCGGACGTGCATTGTCCTGTTGGAACAGCAAGTTCCCTTGCCGGTCTAGGAATGGTAGAACGATGGGTTCGATGACGGTTTGGATGTACCGTGCACTATTCAGTGTCCCCTCGACGATCACCAGTGGTGTACGGCCAGTGTAGGAGATCGCTCCCCACACCATGATGCCGGGTGTTGTCCCTGTGTGCCTCGGTCGTATGCAGTCCTGATTGTGGCGCTCACCTGCACGGCGCCAAACACGCATACGACCATCATTGGCACCAAGGCAGAAGCGACTCTCATCGCTGAAGACGACACGTTTCCATTCGTCCCTCCATTCACGCCTGTCGCGACACCACTGGAGGCGGGCTGCACGATGTTGGGGCGTGAGCGGAAGACGGCCTAACGGTGTGCGGGACCGTAGCCCAGCTTCATGGAGACGGTTGCGAATGGTCCTCGCCGATACCCCAGGAGCAACAGTGTCCCTAATTTGCTGGGAAGTGGCGGTGCGGTCCCCTACGGCACTGCGTAGGATCCTACGGTCTTGGCGTGCATCCGTGCGTCGCTGCGTTCCGGTCCCAGGTCGACGGGCACGTGCACCTTCCACCGACCACTGGCGACAACATCGATGTACTGTGGAGACCTCACGCCCCACGTGTTGAGCAATTCGGCGGTACGTCCACCCGGCCTCCCGCATGCCCACTATACGCCCTCGCTCAAAGTCCGTCAACTGCACATACGGTTCACGTCCACGCTGTCGCGGCATGCTACCAGTGTTAAAGACTGCGATGGAGCTCCGTATGCCACGGCAAACTGGCTGACACTGACGGCGGCGGTGCACAAATGCTGCGCAGCTAGCGCCATTCGACGGCCAACACCGCGGTTCCTGGTGTGTCCGCTGTGCCGTGCGTGTGATCATTGCTTGTACAGCCCTCTCGCAGTGTCCGGAGCAAGTATGGTGGGTCTGACACACCGGTGTCAATGTGTTCTTTTTTCCATTTCCAGGAGTGTAGAACGCCATCATGTGTCTGGAGACCTTTTAGGCTGCTTAATTTACAATTATGCAATGTCCAGAGTGAATTATCACTCTACGGCGAAGTGTGCACTGATTTGAAACTTCCTTGTAGATTAAAACTGTGCGCCGGACTGGGTCTCGGACACGGTACTTTTGCCTTTTTGTGGGTAAGTGCTTTACCGACCGAGCTCTCCAGGCACGACTCACGATTCGCCCTCACAGAGAGGTATTGGCGTTGTTCTGAGGGCAGGTCTTGTGTCCTGAATGGATAGCTGATTCGATGAAACATTCTGGTGCACAATTTAATCTGTCAGGTAGTATCAAGGCTGCTCTTGCCTTTCAAGGCAGGTACTTACACTGTCCCCATAACAACAAGTGTTACGTAGCGAGCTTGATATTTCTCAGGTAGTATTCTGTGGGCGGGAGATGTGCATAGGAGAAGATAGACACATCAGAATGCACAGAATCTGGAGTCAGGTCAATCGTGCTGTGCGAGAGAGTATATGATGCGTCATAGAGGTGTGGACAATGTAAATACCTTTTTTGCAAACGAATATGCTCTACCAGAGCATAAAAACTTTTATAGCAACATACATAAATGACTTTTATACACGTCAATGTGCATGGATTCTTTGGAAGTGCTTTCAGCACACAGTTAATGTATAGATTGACTACGTAGTTTCTTCTACAGGATATAGGCTTACCTTTGGCAATGTGTGTTCAATATGCCAGTGTGGCAATTGGTTGTTGGAGTTTTTCTTCCGGTTACTGTGCGTACCTTACATGTGGTATGTCAGTCTGCAGAATTTTTGCGTTTGTTATCCTTTTGCCATTTATGATTACTATCAGCAAAGTTGCTACCTGAAGCTGTAACGCGTCCCATGTGTACATCTTTCTGGCATGATTCTGTGGAACTAATTTTCATGCCTTTGACATTATTTCATTTACTTTTTTCGCATTCGGATGAATTTTCAGCCATGGTCTCTGATCCTTGTCATCATTTCAAAATATTAGGCCTATAAAGGGGACAGGGGGTGACGTCATAGATCTCCGTAGGTGCACTTATAAGGACTGATAGGACAATCTAAAGTGTGTGCCATATGCTGAACCTCACCACAATCACAGAAAATGTCACGGTCATGGTATAATAACCTCCACCATGATAGGTTTGTTTTTGCTGGTGCTTCTCCTGTTCGTAATCAGTTCCCACTCCAGTTGGTACCTGTTGACACAGTTTCTTGTGGTAGTTACCACTCGGGCGAAAATGGTTCAAATGGCTCTGAGCACTATGGGACTTAACATCGATGGTCATCAGTCCCCTAGAACTTAGAACTACTTAAACCTAACTGACCTAAGGACATCACACAACAGCCAGTCATCAAGAGGCAGAGAAAATCCCTTACCCCGCCGGGAATCGAACCCGGGAACCCGGGCGCGGGAAGCGAGAACGCTACCGCACGACCACGAGCTGCGGACCCACTCGGGAGATTCTGCATCCAAATTGTTTATAAAGGTTCTTGTGAATTTAATCTCACTGGAAACTTGCTGTTTGCACTGTAAATAAAATGTTTTTCATCCAAGGTATATTTGAATTTTCCCGTGTATTCTATTGCTAATAGTCGAATACATGGAACAGAGAAACCACCTAACCAATAGAGTTCATACAGAGGTTTAGCCTTCATACAGCCAGTTGTCAAATAATAATAATAATAGCGTTTGAAATTTCCTTATAGCTTGTCCAATAGGAGTCTGTTATCCTCTGGGAATGAGTTTACAAAGTATAGTTCTCAGCATGTCCGAAAAAACATCATACCCCTTTCGTGCAGGAGAAGATTTAGCTTTGTGTGAAGATCTTCTATAGTCTTTACAATTTGTCTTTTTGAAGTCGAATCTTCTACTGTGAGGGATTTGTGTAGTTTTAGTGCAGCAAAAACCTGTAAACAGGTCGGTTGGTGTTGTGCTTTTGGGAAGGGATTTGCTTTGAACTTTGTGCATGCAGTGTGGGATCTGACGAAATACTTTCTGCCATACGCTACTGTTAAAGCCGTATAGCTGCTCAACATCATGAATCAGTGTTGAGTTATTTCTTTCAGTCTACTGTTTAACGTAACTTCCATTAGAGTTAGTATTGTCATAGCCCAAGGTTTGTTTTGCTGTGATTACTAAAACTCTCCGATTACAATTTTAATTTTCTTGAACTATTTTTAGAGGAGTGAACTCAAAATCTCTTCTTAACAATTATTATGTGGATATAATAGATCAAAGTTATATGGTTATTACCTCAGCATCATGTTAGTCCCAATTGCCACATACACTACAATTCCGTACTTGGGGCGGGGTAGGCGTTTCAGCAAATCCATACCAGGGATTAGTGGTGTAATGAAGTTCCTAACTTTGTGTTTCCTGAGGATTTAGCACATCGGAACAGTTCTTTGGCACATGTCTGACAAAACATCTTTCCTAGTTCTCGTCTTACGCACTATACTTGTGCTGAGAATAGTCAGTGTTGGTTCTGACAATGATAATTTGTTCTGTTTTTGGCGCTACAGTCTGGAACCGCGCGACCGCTGCGGTCGCAGGTTCGAATCCTGCCTCGGGCATGGATGTGTGTGTTGTCCTTAGGTTAGTTAGGTTTAAGTAGTTCTAAGTTCTAGGGTACTGATGACCACAGGAGTTAAGTCTCATAGTGCTCAGAGCCATTTTGTTTTTGGCTGTTCATGTTTCTCTTCTTTTATTCAGCTAGTGGTGGAAGTATCTGCTGAAAAATGTCAGCGTTGTCCAGATTATGCCCTATTTCACAGAAATTTTCGAGGAGGTTCCTTCCTTCACGATAAATTTATGTACGTGCAGCATTTACGTCGAAGCCGACGCACTTACATTTACTTGTCTTTTATCTCTTGCTATTCGGGCAAACGAGCAGTTGATGCATACCCCTCAAAGTATTTGTGATGCGAACCGTAATTTTGAACAGCCACGGACATATATTCAAGTAGTTAACATCAGGACTTCGTTTAAATCTATACCAAATCACATCAATCGATGTGCGAGTGGTGATCCAAAAGTGACTAGAACGTCTTTCCTGTTGGAAGTGGGTATTCATGAGGGATTATTCTGCTAGTTTACTGTATTATACATTGTTCTGAATCAACTGACAAACCAATGTCAGTCTGTAAGATTCAGTTACATCACAATTTCGCCGTTTCACGTGTTTAGCGATTCCTGAGTCACCTCTCCTGTGTCCCAAAAACACTGTCCTGTTACGCCCCTTCCTTGTCTACTGTATAAGAAAAACGTCACGGGTGGCCAGTCCAGGTGCTAAATTTTCATCGTATTGTTTTTGGGCAAATTCTTAGACCACCTAAATGTAAGATGTTTCTTATGCAACGACTCGCACAATCGTTTTAACACTTCAAAGTGGTAATTTACTTTTATTGTGGTTCTGGGAGGAACAAATTCGTGGCGGACCATCCTCATAAAGACAACCATTTTTTTAATGTTTGTCCTCGCCTGTTAGATGTAATGAAGCAGTCTTCTTCTGGCTACATTGTTGCATGGTATATGACCCATATCCATAGCAGAATGTCTCGTTGTCTGTAATGCGTCCTGACAGAAACTTAGATGTCAGCACGTTGTTGTGTCAATTCTGCAACTATCAAATAGCCCAGTACTTGAAACCTCGCTTACGAAAACAAACAGTTTGATCTTACTGACGCTTCAATATGGCTGATGGTTGGTCAAATAATTAAAATCGTTGTTTAATAGAGATACTTAGAAGAATAAATCAACAAAACCACCCTTCCCCCTCAACCCCCCCCCACCCCCCGCCCTCCACCCGCCCCCTCCGCTGGAAGGAATACTAGCGACTTTTGTACCTGCCCTCGGAAGCACGTACTACAAGACAGTCCAGTGTGTTGCTAATGGTACACAAAATTCGCTACTCGCGTTGCTATGTTAGATTATAATTTTTTGAGTCTGATGAATGACATTAATACAGTGCTATTTCTGTGGTTTATGTTCAAAAATATGTATTACAAGTGCAGCAGGCAACTATCTCTTCTCTTAATGTGGATACACATTATCGTCTGAAAAACGTTAAAAGTTTTTTTTAAATATAACGTTTAAATACAGAGTGTTTCAAAAAGAGTATACGTATTCTGAAAGCATATTTTATTAACTGCAAGAGATAGAACTATGAAACTTGGAACACGTATTTAAGAATCTCTAAAGTGAGATTACAGATATTCAGTACATCTTCCACGAGCGACAGGAGCAATACTACATAAATATTCAAATGCCTCCTATACTCGGGTAAGCATGTCTATCGTCACTGATGTTATGGCAGAACGGATCGGGTTCTTCAACTCTTCTAGGTTCTGTAGTAGTGTTGGTGCATGAACGTTGTCCTTATCCGACGGCCGGGAGATCCGCTGAGGAGCACTAAGACGCCGGCTGTTCGACCGCCAATCCAAAGGCTCGGTTGTTTCATTCAGATATTCACGCACTTGGAAACTCCAGTGAAGATGTGCGCATTCTTGTTGAAAAATGTAGATGTCCTCTTTCAGCCACGGAAACAACCAGTTTTGTAACATAGCAAGATACTGCTGATCATTAAACTAATTGGCCGTAAACATATGAGTGGGATATCGCGCAAAACACACTGACTTCGAAATTAAAATGAAAACACTACGCTTAGCTGCATACAGGCGTTGATATACGTCAACGAGGACAGTCGAAAATGTGTGCCCCGACCGGGACTCGAACCCGGGATCTCCTGCTTACATGGTAGACGCTCTATCAATCTTTTCTTTTTTTTCTTTTTTGACATGTCCGAAAGAACAGATACCGTCTACATACATAATAAGGCTCACCGGCCATTTGACCATCTTCTGTGCGGATGCACAAACAGTGCCCTAACTCTTACGGGAATCGGCAAAAAACCGCGAGTAATGAGTATAATGAGCAGGGGCACTACGAATATAGTGCGGGACAATAAGTTGGGAATGTGAGTTTCACGGGAGGCGAGCCGGAGATAAGTTCCTGCAGTCGCACTGTCCTCTGTGTCCTCGGTGGCTCAGATGGATAGAGCGTCTGCCACGTAAGCAGGAGATCCCGGGCTCGAGTCCCGGTCGGGGTACCCATCTTCGACTGTCCCCGTTGATGTCTATCACCGCCTGTATGCAGCTAAGCGTAGTGATTTCATTGTAATTTCATTCGAAAAACGAGCTGCGTGATCAACGATGGTATCTGTTCTTTCGGACATGTCCGAAAGAACAGATACCATCTTCATACACAGACTTTGGGTGAATCTCGCGTACATGTGGATTCTATAGGCCCCAAATGTTGAACATTGTGTTTCTTTACTTTCCTACTAAGGTGGAAAGTCGCTTCGTCATTGAACGTGACGCGTTGTGCAAAAATGTTATCATTGTCCATAGCATTCTGAAGCTCAGCAGAAAATGCTACACGTTTGCGTTTGTCATCATGGCGTAGAGCTAATAATGGCTGTAACTTGTACGGCTCCATAACGAACCAGCGTCTCATGTCACGTCAAATTACTGTTTACGCAGTTGTAACTCCCGACTGGCACGACGAATTGCAGGACTACGTTCGAAAACGGTCTGAATTTGTACGATATTTCCGTCGGAAGCACGAGGGCGGCCAGGACTTTTTCCTTTACATATACATCCTGTGTCTACAAACTGTCGATACCATCTGCGAATGTTCCATCCATTCGGAGAATAAGTTTGGTACCTTAGCCTGAAACTTATTTCCACGGGAGTACACTTCGCAAACTAGAGGACAGAAAATTATTTCTGCTGTGGAGTAGGCGTTTTGCAATATTTGACTGTAACCAAGAACCGAAGACAACCGGTATCTAGCGGTAATGCATATAAACTAGACAATGTATTAGATCCTCCAATAACCGAGCCGTGGCGCAGCGATCGATAGTTTTGACAACATAATACTTTCGAATTCGTACATTCTTATTGAAACACGTTGTACAACAAAAAAGTGAATGAATGATGCAGCAGCTTTGAAAACTTATTACAATCTATTAGACAGAGGCGACACTGGCCGTGACACAAGACACTTCGAGAGGAGTTAGTTAAACTCTCCTTCACGGCAGCCTAATTTACAGTGATAAGTCAAGACGTTACGATCACTGCTTAATGGCGACTTGGTCCAGCTTTAAAACGCAATATGCAAGTGATTCTACGTGGAATGGATTTGAAGAGTCCGTAGTTGGTCTTCAGAGTTAGGTGATACGAGATGTCTATGCATAGGTCACGAAACTCCAGTGGTTTGCGGGGCCGCAGCTGGCACTCGATAGCGTTGCAGATGTGTGCCTCTGGGATGAGTTAAGGCGAATGAACACCTATATCTTTTCGTACGAGCTCTGATATCCCTTATTTTATATTGATGATCGTTCCTCCCTATAGAAATGGAAATGTCGTGTGGCTAGGGCCTCCCGTCGGGTAGACCGTTCGCCTGGTGCAGGTCTTTCGACTTGACGCCACTTCGGCGACCTGCGTGTCGATGGTGATGAAATGATGATGATTAGGACAACACAACACCCAGTCCCTGAGCGGAGAAAATTTCCGACCCAGCCGGGAATCGAACCCGGGCCCTTAGGATTGACAGTCTGTCACGCTGACCACTCAGCTACCGGGGCGGACGTTCCTCTCTATGTAAGTCGGTGTCAACAAAATATTTTGACATTCGGAGGAGGAAGTTGGTGATTGGAATTTCGTGAGAAGATTCCGTCGCAACGAAAAACGCCTTTCTTTTAATGCTGTCCATCCCAAATCATGTATTATTTCTGTGACAATCTCTCCCATATTTCGCGATAATACAAAACGTGCTGCCTTTCTTTGAACTTTTTCGATGTACTCCGTCAGTCCTATCTGGTAAGGATCCCACACCGCGCAACAGTATTCTAAAAGAGGACGGACAAGCGTAGTGTAGGCAGTCTCCTTAGTAGGTCTGTTTCATTTTCTAAGTTTCCTTTCAATAAAACGCAGTCTTTGGTTAGCCTTCCCCACAACATTTTCTATGTGTTCCTTCCAATTTATGTTGTTCGTAATTGTAATACCTAGGTATTTAGTTGAATTTACGGCTTTTATATTAGACTTATTTATCGTGTAAACGAAGTTTAACGAGTTCCTTTTAGCACTCGTGTGGATGACCTCACCCTTTTCGTTATTTAAGGTCAACTGCCACTTTTCGCACCATTCCGATATTTCTTCTAAATCGTTTTCCTGTTTGTTTTGATCTTCTGATGACTTTATTAGTCGATAAACGACAGCGTCATCTGTAAACATCGTCATCTGCATCATCTGCTGCTCATATTGTCTCCCAAATCGTTTATATAGATCAGGAACAGCAAAGGGCCTATAACACAACCTCGGGGAACACCAGAAATCACTTCTGTTTTACTCGATGACTTTCCGTGAATTGACAAACTGCCTATTGGCTTCTGTCTCGGGTTCTTCGGCCGACGTTCATCTAATGATTTTTCTGACGTTTCGACAGCACGAGTGGCTGGCATTGTCAAAGCTTCACCCTCCATTGCCGGTGGTGAACTGTTCCAGTTCACCACCGGCAATGGAGGGTGAAGCTTTGACAATGCCAGCCACTCGTGCTGGCGAAACGTCAGAAAAATCATTAGATGAACGTCGGCCGAAGAACCCGAGACAGAAGCCAATAGGCAGTTTGTCAACAAGTGGCCACGAAAGCCTCAACAATTTTGTGTTTCCGTGAATTACTACGAGCTGTGACCTCTCTGACAGGAAATCACAGATCCAGTCACATAACTGTGACGATATTCCATAAGCACGCAATTTCACTACGAGCTGCTTGTGTGGTACAGTGTCCAAAGCCTTCCGGAAATCCAGAAATACGGAATCGGTCTGAAATCCCTTGTCAATAGCACTCAGCACTTCATGTGAATGAAGAGCTAGTTGTGTTTCACAAGAATGATGTTTCCTAAACCCATGTTGACTGTGTGTCAATAAACCGTTTTCTTCGAGGTAATTCATTATGTTCGAACACACAGTATTTGTGTAAGGATCTTTCGTCGAGCGAACGGTTGTATGTGATTGTTAATCAAGTTCCTCAGTCCAGTGTATCATGGGCCTGGCATTGTGACACCGTCAATTATTCTGCTGGAAGACGCCATTGCCGTCGCGGAAGACATCAAGTATAAATTGATGCGGGACTTCCGCAATAATATTCGCGTAGTCCGCAGCTGACATGGGTCCTTTGACTAAACGAGTCCCATAGAAGCCAAAATCAATGTCTCTAATAGTGTAATACTGCTCACAACGGCCTGCGTGTTTCGAGAAGCCGTTCGCCTAGATGACGCAGTGTCAGGAAATGACAAGAAACGTGATTCGTGCGACCAAGCAACGCGTTTCTAATGATCCACGGAACAATCTCGATAATGCCGTGCCCACTGCAGTCGTAACTGACGATGGCGTTGGGTCAACATAGGAAAATGTAGGGGTCTTCTGCTGTGGAACCACATATTCAACAATGTACGCCGAACTTTATGTTCCAAAACACTTGTGCCTCCACGAGCATTGTACTGTCATCAGATCTGCCATAGATCGCCGTCTTTACAGAGCAGACAGCGCCCCGGCTTTCACATTCTGATATGAGGCGTGGACGTCCAACACCTTGTCGGCTACACGTGCTTTCATCATCCGTCAGTCACTTTGCATAACGCTCATCACAGAAACGCACGAACAGCACACTGGCTTCTCCTTTTGCGAGATGCTCGTTCCCAAGCACCGTTCCGTAACAATCTGCCGTTCGTCAGAGCCACTAACGCAGGGGCGGGCAAACGTTGCACGCGGCTCATGAGCACACAGCGCTGCACGTGTGCTGCTCGCGTGCAATCGTCGGAGCAGTGGCGACAGCCGGCAGGTTGCCGCAGTGTAGTTCCAGGCTAAGCTGCGGACGTTGAAGCGAAGCGACCACTACGTAGTGAATTTCAGTAACCGGAAAATGCAGAGTGAATAAAGGAAACGGAGAATTGGAGATTTGCTATCTTTTAAAAAGGAATGGGAGAATCATTTTTTCTCTGTGCAAAAACGTGAAAATTGGAAATGTATAATATGTGACAGTATTCTCGCTGATCAGCGGAAGTTTAATATTGAACGCCATTATAATAAATTTCAGTATGTTGCCGTCCTTAGTGCAATAAAAGAGGAATTTATCAAGCGATTTGGGGATTTATCTTACTTATCCCAAGGTTTTGAATAGTTCTCGAGACAATCTGCTGTTTCTGTAGATGATATTCATCCCAGTTTGCAAATGGAATTAACAGGTCTACAGCGTAATTCTCGTCTGAGAGACAGGTTCCTTTTGGCAAGACGTGTGATAGATTTTTATCACGACTTTCCACAGCAAGTTTCCTCGTCTCCATCGTGAAGCCGCGAAGATAATGTCAATGTTTGGCTCGACATACGTTTGAGAGAGATTTTTTTCTGTTATGAAAATTAATAAGTCTCGGTTAAGAGTGAACATCAGTAATGAAACTTTGCGTAACTGTTTGCGTTTGTCTGTATGTAGAAATTTTGTTCCAGACATTAAACGTATTGTAAACTCCACCTGTGATAATTAAATAAAACGTATCGTAGGTAATAGGTACTCTTTCAAACGATGATTACTTTCAAGCACACCTACTACCCTTATTCCTTCATTCAATAAAGCAGGCCAGGAAACAAAACGCATTACAGAGGAAGAAGCGGAGAGACGGTATGGCGGGGAGGGGAGAGAAGCGGTTGCCCAGCTTGCCCCTGTGTGCACGCAGAACAAGAAGCGGAGAGACGGTATGGTGGGGAGGGGAGAGAAGCGGTTGGCCAGCTTGCCCCTGTGTGCACGCAGAACACCTGTTAACTGCACACGTGCATGTGCACCGCACACGTGCAGAATTCCTGCCCGCCCCTGCACTAACGTAAGCGGATTTCATCATTTGGGGCCCGTATCGCCGGTAGAACGATTCCCACTTCGTCTCTGGGTCAAGCCGCCGTTCGTCCATCTAGATTTTGGTTTTCCGTGATTTCCCTAAATCGCTTCAGGAAAATACCGGTATAGTTCTTTTGAAAGGGCACGGCCGTTTTCCCCTCTTCATCCTTCTCTAACCCGAGCTTGCGCTCCGTCTCTAGCAACCTCGATCTCGATGGGATCTTAACACTAGCTTTCCTTCCTTCCATTCATCTCTGCTCCGCTGGTGGCTTTCCTTACTGTCTCACGTGGCCACAACGTCGCCAGGTGGTATTTAATCTGGTGGTAGGCGATCATAATGTTTTAGCTCATTATTGTATATTTCTGTCCGCCCCGGTAGCTGAACTCGAATTCGGGAGGACGACGGTTCAATCCCGCGTCCGACCATCCTGATTTAGGTTTTCTGTGATTTCCCTAGATCACTCCAGGCAAATGCCTGGATGGTTCCTTTCAAAGGGCACGGCCGACTTCCTTCCCCATCCTTCCCTAATCCGAGCTCGTGCTCCGTCTCTAATGACCTCGTTGTCGACGGGACGTTAAACACCAATATCCTCCTCCTCCTCCTCCCGGTAGCTGAGTGGTCAGCGTGACGGATTGCCGTCCTACGGGCCCGGGTTCGATTCCCGACTGGGTCTGAGATTTTCTCCACTCAGGGACTGGGTGTTGTGTTGTCTTCATCATCATTTCATACCCATCTGGCGCGCAGGTCGCCCAATGTGGCGTCGAATGTAATAAAACCTGCACCAAGGCGGCCGGACCTGCCCCGCAAGGGGCCTCCCAGTCAATGACGCTAATCGCACATTTCCATTTCCATTGTATATTTCTGTAATTTCCCTAAATTACTTCTGGCGAACATCAGAATAATTCCTGCGATATATGAGCTAGGTGGCGCACTGCTTATCACACTATACTCGTATTCGGGAGGACGACGACTCAAATCCCTGTCAGGCGATTCAAATACGGTTTTGCACGATTTCCCTAAATCGCTCCAGGCAAATGCCAGGACGGTTCCTTTGAAAATGGCACGGCCGATTTTCTTCCCCATTCTTTCGCAATCCTAACTTGTGCTGCGTCCCTAAAGACCGCTCTGTCGACGAGTTGTCAAACTCTAAATCTACTTTCTTCAGTATATCATCAGCCGATTGAAACCATTACCCTTTAATGATTTATATGTTAAACCCTTCAATGACTTAGACGTTAAGATATAACTATACTTACTTCACACTGAAGTCTCCTCCGTAACTGTTTCTAAGGACATCAGACATTTAACGAAAAAGTAAAATTCGTCTCACAAAATCTCGGAGTTTCTTAAAATAGAGACCAAGTGAGGTTCAGATGTCGAGGAACGAAATTTTCCAACAATAGTGTTTGTCCTTCATTTCCAGACATGCAGTCACGGCCATCTGTAACGAAGAATTTCTAGCATTAGTGAATCTGAATTCTTCGTAGACTATTGCTAAATAGTGTGTTTTTGCAGCGTTGGTGCTGATACACTGATGGAAATCGAAGGTGTTACACCAGGAACACTTTTACTAAACGCTACCAGAATGATACTCCAGTATTGCCATACCTTGATTAAGATTTCATCCCTAAATGGCTCAAATGGCTCTGAGCACTATGGGACTCAACTGCTGTGGTCATCAGTCCCCTAGAACTTAGAACTACTTAAACCTAACTAACCTAAGGACATCACAAATATCCATGCCCGAGGCAGGATTCGAACCTGCGACCGTAGCAGCAGCGCGGCTCCGGACTGGAGCGCCTAGAACTGCACGGCCACCGCGGCCGGCATTTCATCCCTATGCGAGCTTATTCTTAACACTTTCAGTACATAAAAAAAGTCATTCCTACAGATGAAGAATAATGTGAGTACATATTGAGTATAAGGTGTGTCCAACGTTAATGTAACTTTCGAGGTTGAGATCGCAACACAGCACACCCGTACACGCGCAGGTTATCGGTATCTTTCGCACTCTGACAAGGGAACCTTCCCATCGCACCCCCCTCAGATTTAGTTATAAGTTGGCACAGTGGATAGGCTTTGAAAAACTGAACACAGATCAATCGAGAAAACAGGAAGAAATTGTGTGGAACTACGAAAAAAATAAGCAAAATATACAAACTGAGTAGTCCATGTGCAAGATATGCAACATCAAGGGTTCTCTGTGGTTAGGAGTTCCGTGGTCCTGTGGTTAGCGTCAGCAGCTGTGGAACGAGAGGTCGTTGGTTCAAGTCCTCCCTCGCGTGAAAAATTTACTTTCTTTATTTTCGCAAAGTTATGATCTGTACGTTCGTTCATTGACGTCTCTGCTCACTGTAATAAGTTTAGTGTCTGTGTTTTGCGACCGCACCGCAAAACCGTGCGATTAGTAGACGAAAGGACGTGCCTCTCCAATGGGAACCGAAAACATTTGATCGCAAGGTCATAGGTCAACCGATTCCTCCACAGGAAAACACGTCTGATGTATTCTATACGACACTGGTGACGACATGTGCGCCACATGACAGGAATATGTTGTCGAATGGCGAATGGGTAAAAAGATTCCTCTACCTTGTCCGATTTAGGATTTCTTGTGGATGTGATAATCACTACAAAAAAGTGATGAAAACATAACGGACGGACAGATAATAATTGTCTGAAAATAAAAAATAAAAATTTTTCACCAGAGGGAAGACTTGAACCAAGGACCTCTGGGTCCACAGTTGCTCACGCTAGCCACGGGACCACGGCTCTCCTGGGCTCATAAACATCTTAATTTTCTTATCTTTCGCATAGACTACTCGGTTTGTATATTTTGCTAATTTTTTCATAGTTCCACACAATTTCTTCCTGTTTTTTTGATTGATCTGTGTTCAGTTTTTCAAGGCCTATCCACTGTGAAACTTATAACTAAATCTGAGGGGGGTGCGATGGGGAGGTTCCCTTGTGAGAAAGGTCGAATCATTGGTATGAGGAACATAAGAGCATCATTCGAACAATGATAGTAGGTAGTTGGCTGCAGAATGAATGGTCAGGAGATGGACTCTTGACAGCAGTGTAACAAGAGGTGCATCAAGTTTACTTCCAGAGGGACTACATCACGACGAGATCGCAGGGTTGTCGAATGGGTCAAATGGCTCTGAGCACTATGGGACTCAACTGCTGTGGTTATCAGTCCCCTAGAACTTAGAACTACTTAAACCTAACTAACCTAAGGACATCACACACATCCATGCCCGAGGCAGGATTCGAACCTGCGACCGTAGCAGTCCCACGGTTCCGGACTGCGCGCCTAGAACCGCGAGACCACCGCGGCCGGCGGTTGTCGAATGGCTCTAACGAATACACAGATGAAAACAGCCGAAAACCGGGCGGAGGTTATAGGCAGAATGTCACCAATAACGATCGGAATCCTCATGACCAAGTTACCATATAGCATATTCCAGTAGGATAATGCAGTACCCGAGACTGCAGTTCACACGACAAACGCCTTGAGGAATGTATGGATCCTTTCCTGCCGTGCCTGGTACCCGGATTAGACAACGATAGACCACGTCTGGTATCTGGTATCTTCACGAACTGACAAAGTATATATTTCAGAACGTCAAGAAATTCTTAAAAATAACATTCGGAAGATATCTTGGTTCTATGTCACAACAAATACAAAAGTGTATTCATGTCCACGAGGGTCATATCTTATACTGATGTTGTTGATGGACATATGTTTCCAGGTGAATGAAAGTTTAATCATTTGATATCCGGTATATTATGAACATCTCCACAAAGTTTGATTAATATCGGACAGATATTTTATGGTGTAACACTTTCCACGTCTGCCAGGGTATTTGATACTCGTTACTAGGCAGAGAATTACCATCGCAATAAAACGCATAGAGCAGTCTAGCACAGTAGGTAAGACATTCAAGTGGTGTTCACCAATGAATACCGAAGTAAATGCTTCAAGGAATTCACGGCTGATTTCCTCTTTCATCTTTCTGCAATGGAGCTGGTGCTCTGTCTCTCCTGTAATAGCTACGATCTCATCAGGGGTATTATACGTTTTAAAGAGCGTTTTACTGCATGCAGCATGCAGTACTTATTCAAAAATGAAGTATAATTTCCTAAATCGGGATAATTAAAGCACTTCTCTAACGTATCAAACGTTAAAAATCCTCTCCAATATGTAACTTTTCCACTGTTCCAAAATACTGATACTACAGTCTGGAGCCGAGCGACCGCTACTGTCGCAGGTTCGAATCCTGCCTCGGGCATGGATGTGTGAGATGTTAGTTAGTTAGGTTTAATTAGTTCTAAGTTCTAGGCGACTGATGACCTCAGAAGTTAAGTCGCATAGTGCACAGAGCCATTTGAACCATTTGAACCAAAATACTGATATTCGAAGCAACACCTACAGGAAATCTCCCAACATACCACTGCCATAAGCAAACTTTTTCCCAGCGGACCACTATGAACGCGATACAATTCATAATGTAGCTTCGAACTATCAATCAAGTCAGCATCTGCAATGCTTTGCGAACTAAGTGATCTATAATTGAGCGTTATACTCGTTGAAATAAATTGAGCAGAAAGACGATATTGTCGTGAACGTTGCAGACGCTTTTCGGGATAACTAACGTGTTACCTCCACGCTGTGCTGATGAGCAGCAGACATCCGTAGTTCCAGGCGCGGTGCACGCTACAAACTGCGTCGGCCACCCTGTTGCGTGATTCATTCCCACTTTCCTCCGCACCTCTAGTGTAATGTCGTCTGAGGCGGAAACAATGTCGCTTGACAACAATCACGTTGCATAAATTGCCATAGAAAGCCCGGCACGCAAAGGCAGACGTCACGCACGCAAGGAGGATGCGGGGAGAAGATGGCCCCAGCGGACGTCGTAAGCTCAGTACAGGGGAGAGCGAGACGTCTTCCTCACCTAAAACATTGAGACAGAGTCTCACTCGCTTCATTTCTTATTAATTAGTCTGAATAACCTTTGCCTATTACGAAACTTGCTTTATGTCTTGGATACCTGCCTACCTTTAATGATCGCAACCTCGACGTATCGCTAAGCCATAAGAAGCTGTAGAAATACAACTAGCCGACAACCTGCTAAACCGTGACGAAGGATTTAATCTTGACAATGCTTGGAAACCGCTTATTTCACACCTTCGTTCGGAAAGAATTTCTGCATCTTCACTTCCGACAGATGGTACCACTTTTAAAGATTAATTATTTATTTACAAGCACGGTGGATTCGCAGCAGCACTATTTTGTTTGCACTCTGCGCTTATATGTTTATCTTTACTATATACATCTTATCTATGACTAGCGCAGTAGTGGCGACGATGATATCTTTGACGCATGCGCTTTCAATCCTCAGCAGCTTTGTATCACGTGACTCTCCGTTTAAATAGGCACGCGCAAACGCAATGAACTCAGTCTCCGACTCGCCTTGAAGATGGGTGGGAGGTTTCTAGCCGAAATATCGCAAGAAGAATTGTCGCTGTCCCGAGTGCACGCCCGAAAGATGATGGAACAATCTCACTCTCTTTTGGAATCTTATCGAACTATGTTTCTCTTGACGGCAGGTCTTCACTGAAAGGGAAGAGATATTTTTGAAGTCCAAGTATTGTAAGAAATTTGCATTAGCGTAAGATAACGAGCAAGTGGGCGCCACATTGTAATCTACTGGTCCTGACTTTATGAACATGCGCCAGTGCCCTTGACTAAAGTACAAACTTTTCCGTGGTGGCAGTTAGAGCACGTTTATCCGTCTACCATCTACAAATATATCTACATAAATACTCTGCCAATCATAGTGAAGTGCATGGCAGAGGGTACTTCCCATTCTACTACTTGTCAGGAATTCTCAAATTCCATTCGCGATGGAGAGTGGGAAGAATGTTTGTCTAAATGCCTCTGTGTATTCTGTAATTAGCCCAATTTTGTTATCGCGCTCTCTACGGGCGTAATACGTAGAAAGTTGTAGGACATTCCTAGATCCCACACTCAATGCTAGTTTTTGGAAATTGCGGTAGACTTTCATGGGATGGTTGGAGTCTTACTTCAAGCGTCTACCAGTCCAGGTTTTTCAACATCTCCCATGGGTCAAAAAATCCTGTGCTGCCCTTTGCCGTATACATTTATAATCTGTTAGATGGGAACGACCATGACTGTGCTCTTCGAATATGACTGACCGTGTCGGGGCACTTGCTATCTCTTCGACTGTCTTTGTCTTTTCATATGTGACTCCCCATCATAGCTTATGTGATACATCGCACGCCAGTAAGAGCTAAAGCGTGGCAAATCACTAAACCTGCAAGCACATCGTTATCGGGAAAACCAGCGTACGTAATGTGACAGAGGGTAATAGCGTCCTAGGACAATTTCTTTCTTTCCCTTCGCATATGGTGGATGGTAAAAAAAGGCTGTTGGCATGCCCCTGTAAAGTCGTGAATTTCTCCAGTTTCACGGTCAGGATTATTATGTTTGATGCTCGTAGCGAGATATAATATACTGTACTTCTTGCGCGACTTGAAATGCATTCTTTTGGATTTTCAAAGTTATCTGTAGACTTACAATTCTGTGACGCTCTAGAGTTAACCAACTAAGAAATCCCATTGATGGGTCGTGCGGCTCTTCTTTGAATCTTTCTCGTCTATCTCTTTAATCCACTGTAACGAAAAATATTTACAATTCGTCTGAATGATTGGCTTGTATGCGACGTTATTAGTGGATAAATTACACACCCTTAGTAGGCTCAGGTCTCAATCAGGGCCAGCGGCAGTCATGGCGGTGCTTATCTATTGCTCATAGGCTGACAACGCGCAGCCAATGGGATGATTCTTGGACATAACCAATGAGAGGCGAGAAGACAGGCAATGTATTTCTGACGCCGAAATTGAAACCATTGTCTTGTTTGCTGTTTTTCGGTGTATTAATGATTTTCGAGAGAAATACTTTATGAAGTTGGCTGACTTAAGTGATTTAGTTCTGCACGGCGATGTCATCCGTTGTTGGTGCATGTCTCATGGATTAATTACAGAGACACGAAAATTTATCAAATGTGGCCGTGAAATGACTAAGCAATCGATCTATGCGAGCACACTGAGTAAGTGAATAAAAGCTTTTTAGTTAAATCATGGGAGAAGGTAGGTGGATCAATGTTTATTCATAACAGAGTAGCACGTTCGATAGAGTAATGAACATTGATCCACCTATCATCTCCCATGATTACTCCAGTCTCACTCCCGTCACACTCCTGAACCACTCATGTCTCAGTCCAGTGTCACTCCTGTCTCACTACAGTCTCATCACAGTTTCACTTCAGTCTCACTATGGTCTCTCTCCATTCCTGCATAAACAAACCTCTGACATACTGAAGGCACCCTAAGATGTTCAGCTTGTTTAAGGACTTAAAAATATGAAATATTACAGTGGTGAAAAATAATATGATATTTTACTCCACACTGTGACTGACTGCAGTTAAAACAGTGGACTGATACTGTGCATATTTCTTTATCTTAGCGGTCGTTTACATAAGAATATAGATGAGTGTCTACTGTCTACATTATTGGTAATGTCTTAACAAAATGTATTTCTTAAGGAAGAGGCAGCAAAATATATCTCAAGAGAGGTGGTCCCATCTTGAGAGTGTTATATTGAGACATCACAGTCGAGCATATCTACTCTCCTTTGTCTAACGTCTGTAGTCAGAAGATTTTTCGATTGTGGGTTAGATCCTATTATAGGGACGGCCTATACACACATGCAAAAAGTTTTGCATCACCCCGGTTCCCAGAACTCCTGAAGATAAAGTCTGTCTGTGGATATTGTATCACAGACACAGTCCCTTTTACTTTTCAGAGATGTCACTTAACCCGCCCAACGATGTAAACAACCATGCATGATCAGCGCCTATCAGACGGAGGGGGTCCGACAGCCGATCAGTTCCAGTCATTCCACCAGGAAGGAGGTACACGGCTCGTGTTGTCTGTAGTTCAACCATGACTAGAAGGTCAATACCGCGGTTCGATCCCGTCCGCTTTGTTATTTTATGCCAGGAAGGACGCTCAATAAGGGAAGTGTCCAGGCGTCCCGGAGTGAACCAAAGCGATGTTGTTTGTACATGGAAGAGACACAGAGAGACAGGAACTGTAGATGACATGCCTCGCTCAGGCCACCCAAGGGCTACTACTGCAGTGGATGACCGCTACCTACGGATTATGGCTCAGAGGAACCCTGACAGCAACGCCACCATGTTGAATTATTCTTTTCGTGCAGCCACAGAACGTCGTGTTACGACTCAAACTGTGCGTAGTAGGCTGCATGATGCGCAACTTCACTCCTGACATCCATGGCTGTGTCCATCTTTGCAACTAAGACACTACGCAGCGCGGTACAGATGGGCCCAACAACATGCCGAATGGACTGCTCGGGATTGACATCACTTTCTCTTCACCGATAAGTGTCGCATACGCCTTCAACCAGACAATCGTTGGGGACATGTTTGGAGCCAAGCCAGTCAGGCTGAACGCCTTAGACACACAGTCCAGCGAGTGCAGCAAGGTGGAGGTTCCCTCTTGTTTTGGGGTGGCGTTACGTGGGGCCGACGTACGCCGCTGGTGGTCATCGAAGACGCCGCAACGGCTGTACGGTAAGTAAATGCCATCCTACGACCGATAGCGCAACCATATCGGCAGCATACTGGCGAGGCATTCGTTTTCATGGACGACAATTCGTGCCCCTATCGTTCACATCTTGTGAATGACTTCCTTCAGGATAACGACATCACTCGACTAGAGTGACCAGTACGTTCTCCAGACATGAACCCTATCGAACATGCCTGGGATAGATTGAAAAGGGCTGTTTATGGACGACGTGACCCACTAACCATTCTGAGGGATCTACGCCGAACCGCCGCTGAGGAGTGGGACAATTTGGACCAACAGTGCCCTGATGAAATTGTGGATAGCATGCCACGATGAATATAGGCATGCATCGATGCAAGAGGACGTGCTACTGGGTATTAGAGGTACCGGTGTGTACAGCAATGTGGCCCCACCATCTCTAAAGGTCTCGCTCTATGGTGGTATAACATGCAATGTGAGGTTTTTGTGAGCAATAAAAAAAGGCGGAAATGATGTTTATGTTGATCTCTATTCCAATTTTCTGTACAGGTTCCGGAACTCTCGGAACGGAGGTGATGCAAAACTTTTTTTGATGTGTGCAGATTCAAGTGCAAAAGTAATAGAGATGATAAAGTTAATAATTGAGTGAGATTCTGCCCAGATCTGAAGGGATTTATATTTAAGGACAGAAGTGGATTCAAACTAACATTACATTATTCAGAGTTACAAATAATGTTGGTGCCAGCATAGAACGTCAAAAAGGTAATTTTTTATTCTCCAGAAAAATGTTCCCTCTCTCTCTCTCTCTCTCTCTCTTTGCTCCACCTTTACGTGTGTGTGTGTGTGTGTGTGTGTGTGTGTGTGTGTGTGAGCGAGAGAGAGAGAGAGAGTGTGTTTCGGGAAAGTGAGATGGTACTCTATGTACAATTGCGTTATACCGTACATTCCTTTTTTTATGCGCGTGACACATCTTCCTTTCGGTCAGAACCCAAATTCATCACGCACCATCATTCTGAAAGCTGACAGCAATACTATAAATAATCATTGTTACACTCTCACAAAAGTTAAAGCAAGCATTACCTCAAGAATTTCAGGTATCGTAAAGATAAAGTTGATCTCACATTTCCCATACTCAAAAATGAATGAACGTTGAACTGTCATCTAATGGAAAATCGCTTTTCATACATGAAACTAAAATCAAAATCCTAATAAGTTTCTGATCACAATTTTTGAGGTAATTTTATAGTATCTATGTTGTAGCGTGTAGTCGCCAAACGCAAAACAACTGTAAAAGAAATGGAGGTTTAAATGGCTCTGAGCACTATGGGACTTAACTTCTCAGGTCTTCAGTCCCCTAGAACTTAGAACTACTTAAACCTAACTAACCTAAGGACATCACACACATCCATGCCCGAGGCAGGATTCGAACCTGCGACCGTAGCGATCGCGCGGTTCCAGACTGTAGCAGCTAGAACCACTCGGCCACCCCGGCCGGCTGAAATGGAGGTAACACTGGTGAACGATGAGACGTGTCAGAAATCTAAAGTAGATCTATTTCATTAATCAACTGTGTCATGACTGTCGTTTAAAAACAAACCTATCAGTGGTTAAATGTTCAGTAATACTGTAACAGTTGAAGTAATTGAACATGACGGAGTTCTGGGTGTGTTTCTGGTATTTCAGTTATTAACGACTCACATTAGCTAGTGTTCCAATAGTTGATCTCTACGTTCATATCCAAGCAAAATATAATTCAGCTATCAAAAGTATGTATATACACTCCTGGAAATGGAAAAAAGGACACATTGACACCGGTGTGTCAGACCCACCATACTTGCTCCGGACACTGCGAGAGGGCTGTACAAGCAATGATCACACACACGGCACAGCGGACACACCAGGAACCGCGGTGTTGGCCGTCGAATGGCGCTAGCTGCGCAGCATTTGTGCACCGCCGCCGTCAGTGTCAGCCAGTTTGCCGTGGCATACGGAGCTCCATCGCAGTCTTTAACACTGGTAGCATGCCGCGACAGCGTGGACGTGAACCGTATGTGCAGTTGACGGACTTTGAGCGAGGGCGTATAGTGGGCATGCGGGAGGCCGGGTGGACGTACCGCCGAATTGCTCAACACGTGGGGCGTGAGGTCTCCACAGTACATCGATGTTGTCGCCAGTGGTCGGCGGAAGGTGCACGTGCCCGTCGACCTGGGACCGGACCGCAGCGACGCACGGATGCACGCCAAGACCGTAGGATCCTACGCAGTGCCGTAGGGGACCGCACCGCCACTTCCCAGCAAATTAGGGACACTGTTGCTCCTGGGGTATCGGCGAGGACCATTCGCAACCGTCTCCATGAAGCTGGGCTACGGTCCCGCACACCGTTAGGCCGTCTTCCGCTCACGCCCCAACATCGTGCAGCCCGCCTCCAGTGGTGTCGCGACAGGCGTGAATGGAGGGACGAATGGAGACGTGTCGTCTTCAGCGATGAGAGTCGCTTCTGCCTTGGTGCCAATGATGGTCGTATGCGTGTTTGGCGCCGTGCAGGTGAGCGCCACAATCAGGACTGCATACGACCGAGGCACACAGGGCCAACACCCGGCATCATGGTGTGGGGAGCGATCTCCTACACTGGCCGTACACCACTGGTGATCGTCGAGGGGACACTGAATAGTGCACGGTACATCCAAACCGTCATCGAACCCATCGTTCTACCATTCCTAGACCGGCAAGGGAACTTGCTGTTCCAACAGGACAATGCACGTCCGCATGTATCCCGTGCCACCCAACGTGCTCTAGAAGGTCTAAGTCAACTACCCTGGCCAGCAAGATCTCCGGATCTGTCCCCCATTGAGCATGTTTGGGACTGGATGAAGCGTCGTCTCACGCGGTCTGCACGTCCAGCACGAACGCTGGTCCAACTGAGGCGCCAGGTGGAAATGGCATGGCAAGCCGTTCCACAGGACTACATCCAGCATCTCTACGATCGTCTCCATGGGAGAATAGCAGCCTGCATTGCTGCGAAAGGTGGATATACACTGTACTAGTGCCGACATTGTGCATGCTCTGTTGCCTGTGTCTATGTGCCTGTGGTTCTGTCAGTGTGATCATGTGATGTATCTGACCCCAGGAATGTGTCAATAAAGTTTCCCCTTCCTGGGACAATGAATTCACGGTGTTCTTATTTCAATTTCCAGGAGTGTATATCCCATGGCGCTATAGAAAATTGGCAATTGACAGTTCACGTGGACGGACACAGTAGCCTGCTCCGACACCAATGAGTCTTGGAAATTCGTTGAGAATATCTAACAAGCCAGTCATTTTCATCACTTAAGAGATGAAGATCTCATACAAACTGGTTTTACTAAATGGGAACAAAGTGCAGGAAACGATCCATGACAGCGTAAGGGGCAAAAGATATCGTATGAACAAATGGCTGGAAACGCGTTCCAAGCGAGGTACATCCACCTGAAGGTGGACATAAAAGATGTTTGCCAGGATATGTTTCAGTTTTTGAAAGTTCTCATGAGAACACACCAGGCAAGTGGGAATGTTCTGTCTGTACAGTGTTTTAGCTCCACACATAAGGAGGCAGTGTGTTGGAGCACCATCATGAAGTAGCCACATTACCTTTCACACCACCAAAGGTATGTCTTCCAGCAGGGGAGGCGGGGTCTCCCACAGGAAGTGCAGATACGTGTCGCCTATGAGATGTTGTGGAAGGATGACTGATTGCCTGAGGCGTTCGCCAATAATTCCCATCCACACGCTGACGCTCAACCAGTGCTGATGGTTTGCTGCCACCATACCACGGGGCATCTCTGCAGTGCTGGACAGAAACACACTTGAGACATTCCCATCGGTACTGTAGTGGATCCTGGCAAGCGTATATTTACTTCTGGCGGAGGTCGAGCAGTACAACACACACAAAATATTAAATCACTTTACTAAAACTTGAACAATCTGAAAAACTAAATTTGGAATCAATCCATGCACACAGGAATGTCCATGTATTTTTTGCTGTCACTACACACTGTAACTTATCACTTGATACAATACAGAATGACAAGGCTATTCGAAAAGTAACGAACGATGGTAGCGAACTGGAAATCACGGTAAAAATACGATGAAACCTTGCACAGACGTGTTGGGCAGTGTCTCTAGTATGCCTGTAAATACCGTGATGTCTCTCTTCTCAGTTGTGGGAGCACAGTGTCAGCGTGAATATACCTAGAAAGCCTGTAGTATGCCATCGCGAAGCGATTTCTGTTATGCATCGTCAGTGTGAGGGTGCATTGACTACAGTAAAGAGACAGCGGTGCATCAGTTACAAAGTACTGGAGACCTGAGCTCAGTATTAGTCTGTTGGAGATACGTCGGCAGGGAGCCTGTAGTATGCAATCGCAATGCAATTTGCGAGTCGTATCGTCAGTGTGAGGGTGCGGGGACCTCAGTAAAGTGGCAGCGGTGCATCAGTTACAAGCTACTAGAGATACGTCTCCCGCCATGTATGGGTGGTGGCCGAGAGATTTCGCCTGATTTCATGCAACCCCACGTAACGTAACTGCCATGCGCTTCCTTTCTCATGAGAGTTCTCGGCCACACATTGCAGGGACAATGAGGACGCCCCTGCAGCGTTTTCGGTGGGAAGTGTTTTATCACCCACCATACATCCCGGATTTGGCTCAATCAGATTTTCATCTCTGCTCACTTGAACCGCTGACTATGAAGACCTTTTGCCACAGACAGCTACAGTCCAGCTTAAAAATGGTCGGAAAGTACAGGAGGCTGCCTTCTATGATGAGGGTATTGTGAAATTCGTACAACGCTACAACAGATGTCTTGGAAGTCTGGAGCAGAAAATATGTAGAGAAGTAACTGGAAGGTGTAGGTAGTTGTTGCAAAATGAAACAGCTTTGATTTTCAATGTGGTTTCCATTTCTCGACCAATCGTTCCTTTCTTTCCGAATATCCCTCGTAAAATAGACTCTAAACTTCGATATACAGTTCTGCCTTCTACTGCAATTTGCGCTGCTCAGTCTGATTAAGACGATGCTGTCGCCCTCGGCGATGGTGTAGAGAGTGGGGTGAGCGGCGCTGCGCTGTGACATAAGTAATCTTCCGGCAGCAGTACCATATGGAAACTCTTGAGGGGGCGTCTACGCCGATGACTCTCATTCGTTTCTGTGTCAGGTAGCTAC
Source organism: Schistocerca nitens (assembly GCF_023898315.1). Taxonomy (NCBI): domain Eukaryota; kingdom Metazoa; phylum Arthropoda; class Insecta; order Orthoptera; family Acrididae; genus Schistocerca; species Schistocerca nitens. The sequence continues at coordinate 784,090,480 of NC_064616.1, forward strand.
TGTCCAGACTCGTGGTTTCGTCGTGAGGTACCAACTTTGAGATGGAACCTCGTTCTTCCGTCGAAACCACAGTCTCAACTAGCGAGTGTTGTGAAATTGACTTACCGTGCCTCTTAGAGGTTGGTTGTTTTGGTGGAAGAGACCAAACAGCGAGGACATCGGTCTCACTGGATTACGGAATGGTGGGGAAGGAAGGCGATCGTGCCCTTTCAAAAGAACCATTCCGGCATTTGCCTGAAGCGGTTTAGGGAAATCACGGAAAACCTAAATCAGGATGGCCGGACGCGGGATCCCTCTTAGTGGTAGCCTCTTCTGTGAATAGGATGGATGACATAAATCACAGAACCGTGGTAGCTTGTGCGACGAATCATCGACGAAACCGCTGCAACAGAGGCTAGTCTGTAGGTAGCAAGATTTTCAAGCTCTGTAAGTGATCCGAATAGTGACAGTTATCGTGGATAACGTTCTCAATTGTCGTCTGGCTTACCCATGCTGGCTACCAGAAAGGTGTTTCTGGTAGTGATACCGGAGTGACTGTCAAAGATCTTTTATTTCCACCTTCAAATGGACATATCTCCATTGGAACAATTTTCTGTATGATCCTATGCGCGCCCGATCCTCTCAGGCATCATTTCCTGTAGTTGCTTCCCCTTTAGCAAAATTACCCAGTGTAACGGCAAAGAACTGGGGCACAATCGAGATAACTAAAATTATTGGTCTCATTTTTTGTCATACTTACGACCACTACGGTCGTAACTGAGAATCACCGAGTGGAGAGTTGTTCAAAATGGTTCAAATGGCTCTGAGCACTATGAGACTTAACTTCTGAGGTCATCAGTCCCCTAGAACTTAGAACTACTTAAACCTAACTAACCTAAGGACATAACACGCATTCATGCCCGAGGCATAGGATTCGAACCTGGAGAGTTGTATTCTTCACAACAGGTGTTAACGTAAGGTGATACAGTGCAGTTTCTTTCACGCAAATAGGTTCTGAATAATATCTTTGACGTTCTGGGTGATTTCGACGGTTTTATCAGTCTTTGCAGAAATTCTACCCCTCGCAGCCATTATTCTCTTGTGCTTCTTCGTATTCTGTCGCAATTAAACTCGCTCGTACACGCAGCTGTGGAGTTCCTGAGTCAGCACCGACCGAGCCACGGTCACTCGCTCGTCGACGACCAGGATACGAGCTCCAACTTCCACACCGGCGGATTCCACGCCTCGCCGCCCAAACGGCGGCCGTACATCTACTACACTTACCCGACTAACAACCACATCGACTACTGGTCTGCGAGCAAGCCTCACGGGCACGGCTATCAAAGCACTACGGCCAGGCCGGGCATCTCGTACTACAGGCCGCCAGAGCCCGGCAGACCCCCGTACGAGACGTCCGACCACGGCCCGCTGGACCATCACGTGTCCTATCACGACGCCGGGAAGCCGCCTTACGGAAGTTTCCCCCCGTACACGCGGCCGCACTACAGTTACAGCTACGAGAACCCGCCGGGTTACGCTCACAAGCCGGGACAGGGGATAGGCATAATCGAGGCCCTGGTGACGCCTCGGCCCGAGATCGTGGTGCGGCCGGCTCCAGACCAGCACAGCCACAGGCCGCCGCCGGATCCCGACTCTCGCGGTACGCACCGCCCCTGCTCTTCACTCCGTATGTTCTGTAGCTGCACTCTTTCCCACACGTAGTTCGAAATTTCACAGTAGAACCACACCAGACGTAGAAAGTCTATTTCAAACTATCGCTTCTGGCATGCTGTAGGCAAATACAATCGATGGCTTCTCATTGCATGGAATACTCCTTATCTGCTCTCATGTCACTCCTTCCTAAGTTCTCACTATTAGGTTTCCATTTTGGGGGTGACCAACAAAATACGTTTCCATATTCACTTCTGATCTATTACGCATGTGTAGTTCAGCGTATTGTCCCAGCATAGGTTTCTGATATCCTTGTCATGTTTCCAAGTATGTGACTACATCGTCACATTGTTTATAATGCCAACGTTTCGGCTAATGCTGCAAGTGACATTCATCAGGGAGATTTACCGGGTGATCAAAAAGTAAGTAAAAATTTGAAAACTTAATAAACCACGGAATAATGTAGATAGAGAGGTAAAAATTGACATACATGCTTGGAATAACATGGGGTTTTATTGGAACCAAAAAATAAACAAAGTTCACAAGATGTCCGACAGATGGCGCTGGACAGCAAAACGTCAGTGACTGCGCATGGCAATCGTGTATAAAATGAGCTGTAATGAGAGAGAATCAGTCTCCATATCCGTGTATTTTTACCTCCATTTTCTCCCCTTACTCTGTTTTATGTTCCCCTTTTTTATCTCCTTATGTATGTATCATTTTATTCTTGTTTTAATTGTCGTGTCACTCGGCTGAAGAGCGGCGGATTGTGCCGCTGACAGCCCTCCCCTGCCAATATGGGGCAGGGGAATGAAATCACAATAAAGAAAAAAAAAAGAGAGAATCAGATGCGCCAGCAGTCGCAGCATGTTTGCGTTACCTGAAAAGGCGCTTTTAGTGAAGCTATTATCAGAATGGGGAATGTTCTAGTTCAGCGTTACGATCCTATCGCCATAGGAAGGGGATTCGAACGGGTGAAGGTCCGTTGACAAATGCAGCTGTGGCGAGAATGATTTCGAAGTTCGAAGCCACGGGTTGTTTAGACGATAGATCCCGTAGTGGCCGACCGAGCACAAGGCGTAATGCTGCTGAGACAGTTCAGGAAGAAATGGAGACTGTAGCGGGTTCGTCTATGCACGGGAAAGTCAGCGCTCGTGCAGACGCACGTTGCACCGGCATTCCATACACTACTGTTTGGTTGGCACTTAGGCGTACCCTCCGAGGCTATTCGTACAAAATCCATTGGCATCATGAACTGTTACCTGGCGATTAAGTGAAGCGGAGGGCATTTGCGGTGTGGGCGTTTCAAAAGATGGCGGAAGATGACGATTGGTTGAGTAACGTGTTGTGGACCGACGGAGCTCATTTCACGCTCCGAGGGTCTGTCAACGCCCACAACTGCAGAATTTGGGCTACCGAAAATCCTAGAACTGTCGTGAAAACTCCATTGCACGACGAGAAAGTCACGGTATGCGTTGGATTTACCACATCTACCGTTATCGGGCCTTTCTTCTTCGACGAAATGCGTGATTCTGGTTTTGTAACTCTGAGCACTATCGGACTCAACATCTTAGGTCATAAGTCCCCTAGAACTTAGAACTACTTAAACCTAACTAACCTAAGGACATCACACACACACATGCCCGAGGCAGGATTCGAACCTGCGACCGTAGCGGTTTTGTAACTGCTACCGTGACGGGTGAGAGGTACGCCGATACGATACAGAATCGCATCATCCCCAGCCTGGCTGATAAACACCTGCTGGAACGTACGATGTTTATGCAGGATGGCGCGCCACCCCATATTGCTAGCCGCATGAAAGATCTCTTGCGCGCGTCGTTTGGTGATGATCGTGTGCTCAGCCGCCACTTCGTCATGCTTGGCCTCCCAGGTCCCCAGACCTCAGTCCGTGCGATTATTGGCTTTGGCGTTACCTGAAGTCGCAAGTGTATCGTGATCGACCGACATCTCTAGGGATGCTGAAAGACAACATCCGACGCTAATGCCTCACCATAGCTCCGGACATGCTTTACAGTGCTGTTCACAACATTATTCCTCGACTACAGCTATTGTTGAGGAATGATGGTGGACATATTGAGCATTTCCTGTAAAGAAAATCATCTTTGCTTTGTCTTACTTTCTTATGCTAATTATTGCTATTCAGATCAGATGATGCGCCATCTGTCGGACATTTTTTTAACGTTTGTATTTTTTCGTTTCTAATAAAACCCCACGTCATTCCAAGCATGTGTGTTAATTTGTACCTCCCTATCTACATTATTCCGTGATTTATTCAGTTTTAAAATTTATACTGACTTTTTGATCACCCGCTATTACGTGTGTGTAGTTCGGCGTATTGTCCCAGCATAGGTTTCTACTACCCTTGTCATCTTCAGTAAAATGTTTCTAAGTATGTGACTACATCGTCATATTGTTTATAAAACCAACGTTTAGGCTAATGCTGCAAGTGATTTATTTACTGACCAGCGTTTCAGGCACTGCTGAAGAGGCATTCGTCAGAGTGATGTATTTATTGACCAACGTTTCAGATACTGTTGACGTGACATTCATCATGGTGATTTGCTTACTGTCCAACGTTTGAGATACTGTTGAAGTGACATTCGTCAGGGTGATTTATTTACTGACCAACGTTTCAGTTACTATATATGAAGACAGTAACTGTTCTCGAAAGAACAGATGCCATTGATGACCGTGCAGTTTCTCAAGAATACATAATAATTAATTGAAACCCTCAGCTGCCGACAGCTGTTGTTGATGTACCTCGACGTGGACAGCTGAAAACGTTTGCCCCGACTGTGACTCGAACCCGGGGTCTCCTGCTTATATGGCAGACGCTCTATCCAGCTGAGCCACCGAGGACACAGAATAATAGCGCGACTGCAGGAACTTATCCCTTGCACGCTTCCCGTGAGACCCACATTCCCAACTGACCACAATCAACATACGTAATGTTCGTTAATAGATATTTATCCATCCACTCATTACTCATTACTATTACGAACATTACGTATGTAGATTGTAAACAGCTGGGAATGTGGGTCTCACGGGAAGCGTGCAAGGGATGTCCCTGTAGTCGCTTGTGTCCTCGGTGGCTCAGCTGGATAGAGCGTCTGCCATATAAGTAGGAGATTCCCGTTTCGAGTCCCGGGCGGAGCACATATTTTCAGCTGTCCCCATAAAGGTATATCAACAACACCTATCTGCAGCTGAGGGTTTCAATTAATTATCATGTTTCAGTTACTGCTGGCGTCGCCTTCATCAGAGTGATTTAGTTACTGACCACACTTCAGACACTGTTGAAATGACCTTCACGGGAGTGGTTTAGTTACTGACCAACATTTCAGATACTGTTGAAATAACATGCATGAGCGTAATTTATTTACTGAACAAACGTTCAAGACACTCTTGAAGTGATATTCATGAGGGAATTGATGTAGTGACAATAAATTGCCGATAGTGGCCACTTGCAACAGTTTTAGAAACAACGTGATGACGCTGTCACATACCTGGAAAAATTTTATTTAAATTTTTGAGTTTTCTTAACATCATTCCCATTAACGACGGAACATTAGCCAGCTGCTCAATGTTTTCTAAAGGAATCGGCCTCGGCCTTCTTGAAGAAATCATCTCTAATCATATGAGGTGATTTAGGGATACTGCGGAGAACGTAAATCAGGATATAGGGATTCAGATACTCCCGAGTATGGACCCAATGCTGCATTTCTCCCTAATCGTTTGACTGAATCAGCTGTGATCGAATCCTTGAAGTTTGTATTAAAATGGAAACTATGCATGTAAGCTTAAAATTATAGAGGTAATGCGGGGGGGGGTGAGGGGGGGGGGGAGGAGATGTTGCAGTAAGCGCCTAAATTAGGAAATTTGTGGTAAGATCTTATGGGACCAAACTGCTGAGATCATCAGTCCCTAAGCTCACACACTACTTAATCTAACGTAAACTAACTTACGCTAAGAATATCACACACACCCATCCCCGAGGGAGGACTCGAACCTCCGACGCGGGGAGCCGCGCGAACCGTGACAAGGCGCCTAAGACCGCGGGGCTACTCCGGGCGGCAAGAGCCTAAAAATACGTACTCCACACAGTTATAACTTGACTGCTTCCTCATCAAAGAAAGGGCATTATAGTTTAATACCCTATTGACGTTTAAGTCGTTAGAAAAAAAAGAAAAAAACAAGCTCTTATTCGACAAGGGTAAGTTGACATAATTAATCCTTGTTTTCGTCCTAACTGATTCAGAAAGCGTATGAAAAACTAACATCAGAGTGGTCAGACGCGTTGTGTACTCCTGAGTACAAGTCTTGTGTTACTTCGCTTTGTGGGGCATAAATGGAAGAGAACCGGAAGAATTTCACATCGAATACCAGAGGCAGTAATATTAGTGGATTATGCAGCTGTCTATATATTTGGCATTTGTCGTCATCTGCAGCTTTAGTTGTTGGTATATCCATACCAGAATCGTCAAGTTCAAAAAGTCTAATTTTAATTTCACTTACCGGACGAGGTGGCCCAGTTGTTAACGCAGAGGACACATATTTGGGAAGAGTGGGTTTCAAATGTCCTTACAGCGTTCCAAATTAAGATTTTCCCTGGTTTCCCTAAATGAAAATGACTAAAGACCCACGCCATCGTTCCCTACCCGATTTTGGGCTACAAGTCTAGCAACATCGTAGTCGACGAACATTAAACCCTTAATCTTCTTTACTCTCTTTCCAGTTATCATCATAATTTAACGTACATGAATTTTAGCCCCATACCTGTGCAATTGTGAAAAATAGGTCATGGACGCATCATATTTCCTAGTTACATTAATATTCTGAGATTTTCCATCGATATGAAAAATCTCATTAGTTATCTGTTAAGCGGAAGTGACTTGGAGAGTAAGAAATTTATCCTTTCAGACGTTCGTACATATATAAAGAAACAAAATGCTTGTATCAATAGATTGCATGTTTCTTCCTAAATTATTGCGTGCGTAGCAGGCAAGGAAGGCATTTTCTAAATGAAATCTTCGTAAATGCTTTACAGAGCTCTCAAATTCTTCGCTCCATCTCCCCTCCCTCTCTCGTTCTGGATACAAAAGGTAAAAATTATGTTTCATTCCAAATAGCATCGGAAAAATGAATCAAATATTCATTCTCTTAAACACTTTTGCTAGTAAAACATGTTTAAGTGTAGTTTTGATACGATTTAATAATGGAGATAAAATATGTATGAAAAGCCCACTGCATATTTCTTAAAATTAAATAATTATCTAATTGAAATTTTGGAAATTTGTGGTAAGGACTAGGGGACCAAACTGCTGAGGTCATCGGCCCCTAGGCTTACACACTACTTAATCTAACCTAAATTAACTTACGTAAGAAAAACACACACACCCATGCCTGAGGGAGGAGTCGAACCTCCGACAAGGGCAACCGCGCGAACCATGCAAGGCGCCTGAGACCGCACGGCTACCCGTCGCGGCATTATCTAATTGAAAGTTGAAAGGAAAAGAAGTAACAGCTAGCATCTTATGACAGTTCCCATTTCCAAATTTTTTTATCAAAATTTCGTAACAAGGAAAATTATTTACTAGTGGCTCAAACAAAAGGAATGACAAAACGAATAGAAAAATTCGTCATATAAATTTTTTTAAGGCCTTACATGTTCTAAATAAGCAGTTTAAAAGCAGGTTTTTATCTGTAATACAAAAGAATAAAAATTAACTAGGACGTCTTAGATAACGGACACAAGAACTAGAATATTCGTTTGCTATATATAAGCGACTGGTTTAGAAGTTTGGTGCAAGTAGTAATAATAACTATGTATCACGCGAAGAGCTCATGAAGGAGATTCGTGGAAACTAGAGCGTAATGTGCTCTTTATCATAAGGATATGAGTTATAAATGAGATGAAAGCGTCTATGATTGTACTCAGCAAAATTCTGCGATACAATCCAAATTTGGTGCTTGGAATAGCTCTGCATATCTTACAGTATTTGCACGTTGGTGTTTTACACTGTATTTTACCCCTGCTTCTGTTTCATTCCGTCATTAGATGTTGTATATGCATGGCATCCAAATTTTCTTTCATATCTGCACATCCTGCTATTTTTAGATACATTGGCTGTAACTAAAGCAAAAGACGGCACAGCATGCTCCGTCACTTTTCTGCGTTGAATAACGCCTTCAGATTGTCCAAATGAATCGATTCAAGAACAGCAAAAACTGTATTTTACAGGTTGTGGAGAGCTGTACACACGGAGCAACAGGATTGTCGGTGGACACAACACGAACTTTGGAAGCCATCCCTGGCAGGTGTGTTGCCTTTGAATTAATAATTCTTGCACATTTGTGATAATGGATATTTTCAGTGCTATACTGCTCTAATTTCCTTGAAACCATGATCAGAATAATACTCAAAGTTTCCTACCACAAACATTTCTCTATGTAAAAATTTTAATGTACACCTCATTTTGCCTCCGTTGTTCAGTATATGATAGACCTTTTAAAAAAAGTGATTTTCACAGGCCGTCTGGTAAAACAGATGCTGAAAAATAGTTCTGTATCTAATGCAACTACTATTGTCGTAATGCAAGCAGTTCAAGATATTAGTGACCTAGCATCGGGGTATTAACAAAGGCCATATCAAAAATTTGTTGATTAAAGTAAGATCATTGTGACTGGAGTCTGAATACATCTGACAATAGTCGTAGGAGAGCAACTTCAGCCTTTCCGTTACGAGTAATAAATACGCTTGAGTACCAGTTTTTACATTGGAATTGTTGTTGTTAATTTACACATATTTCAGTTCCATTTCACCTTGTCAAAATTTTTGAACTCAGTGTGTCTCAACAAAGAGTGGGAAGATATTTACCGCTAAAATAAACGAGCCTTGTGTCACAGTTCAAACTGTCGCGAGTGATACAGGAAATAGCTAATGGTCCAAAAAATAATTAGACAACCTCAGTCAGAAAGACAGTATAGGTTTTTTGAATCTTGATCATTACAAAACATGTCAAAATATGCTAATGATGTTGAAATCCGTCACGTGAGGGTTTTCAGTAAATGTAACCGGTAATGGAAATTAAAGAATTTCTTAACAATGATGATCTGATAACACTGACTGGAATATAAACACTGAAGATATTATCCATCCAAAACATGTAAGTGGATTTTGGGGATGATCAGCTGAATGTCTGAATAATTCTCTATCGTGCTGAACTGAATTTGTGTGTGCTTAAAGCCTTCATACTTTCAGCATTTAATTGACTTTGCAATTTTACAAGTACATCGGAAAGTTCTTGTGTCTTCTACGATCTACGAAAATAAGAAGAAAAGGGAAAAAAACCAACCCGCCCGTGGTGTAGTAGTGGTCAAGACACTACACTCGTATTCCGAGTAGTTGGGTCCGAATTCTGTTCAGTCCACCGATGATACTTAGAAATGTCTCTTTAATGTGGAGTTTGCACTGAAATATACACCACAGATTGAATTATTGAACCATATTGACATACATACAATAACCCTCAAGAGTAAAATTATAAAAGTACACGTGAATAAGAAACTTCAGCTGTATCTAGAACTATTTGACACATGAATATCTTTAAAAGTAAAGCAAACATTACAAGAATAACTACTGAATGGACTTTTAGGTAAAATAACAGGACTTATGTTGCACAACGAGTTAAATTTTTTATGGGTATTAGCACTAATTCGACATTGAGTTCATCAGATTCGGAAGGTATCAAGAATAATCTGTTACAGATTCTTGGAACATGAACCCCATATAAGACTGAGAGTCCGTTCCTCACCAATGTAATATAACCTACTGTCGCTCCTCGCAACTAAATTCCAAGCAATATTTAATTATGCACTTACGTTATACAGTATGTAGCAAAGTACAAAATATATATACACTCAACAATTACTTATATTAAAAATTCATGGACCGCTTTTAAGTAAATTTCTTAAATTTATATACATTTTTTTCTTTTTTAAGAATCAGTAAAGTAACAATCGGGGCAGTCAAGTGAAAAACGAATCCCCGCCACAATGGTACCATGCAATGGTCCAATTCAAGGGTAATGACCACACGCGCTTACATATTTATCCCACTGGGAGACAAGACAATCAATTCCTGTTTCGCTGAACAAGGTAGGTCGCTGACGGTCCACAACCGCACCCAGTCTTACACTTCCTCGTCCGACTGAAACCGCCACCCACACATGTCTTTCTTCAGGTTCCCATGGATGTGAAAATCACACTGTGAAGGATCCAGTGCTGTGTGGAGCATGTTTCAGTGTTTCCAACTAAATCGCTGAAGCGTAGCCTTCGTCCGATGGGCACTGTGGGGGCGGGCGTTATCGTACAACAGGATGGTTCCGTCCGACAGAATCCCAAGGCGTTTTGAATTTATGACGTGTCGCAGTTTCTGCAAATTGTCTTCATAACACTGCGCACTGGTTGTGGTTCCACACTCGAGGTACTCGACGAGCAGAGAAAGTATCCTTTTGCACGATATCGCCTGCACACCGCCAGTCGGACGAAGGCTATGCTTCGGAAATTTGTTTGGGAAACAGAGCCAGGATATTTCACCGTGTGATTTTACATCGTTGCCGACGTGAAGAAAGATATGCGTGGACGTCGGTTGCAGTCGGATGAGGAAGTGCAAGAGTGAGTGCTGTTGTGTATCAGTCAGCTGGCAATCGCCAGGAATTGATCCTCTCGTCTCTCAAAGGGATAAATGTTTTAAAGCGTGTTGTGATTACTTTTAAATGGAACAATTCCATGGTCCCATTGTGGTGGATGTTCGGTTTTTATTTGATGTGTTTCTAAATTTCTTTACTAGATGCAAATAAAAAAATAAATATGATGGAAGACTTTAGTTGTTATCTTTAAAGCTGGTAAGGAGTCTGAAGACTGTAGCTTAAACCTGTATACAAAGTAAAGTAGGTTTAACTACATGATAAGTTAGTTAATCCTATTGACGAAGTCACTATCGAAATCAAAGCAGTTAACTGCGTGAAACATGTGATGAGAGCACTAGTCGTGGTGTGCGAGAGTGACGTCTTTCTCGTCACAAGGAGTTCTGTACACTTTTGCGATGAATTTAAAAGAAAGTCACGTACGATGGCTTACCAAACTTAGAAGAAAATTTTCAGGAAATAGTAATTACATCCGAACCTCCATTAGTGCAGCTTCCTAAGTAATGTATTATGAATTCAGTGTGTTAAAAAGTGAGGTTATTAGTAAACGTCTTAATCATAGCAATCACGCAGTTTTTGTCTCCAAGGCCCACTGCAGACAACTAGCGAGTAAGAGCATTCTATTTGACTTATAAACAGTATAAGGGACATTCAAATGAAAACAAGTCAGATGAAAAAAAGTAAATAAACTGTTTATTATTTTAAAAGTAATAGCTATAGCCATTAATACAGCTATCCCACTTGAGACAAGACGATCAACGCCTTCATGGAAAAATGTTTGCGGTTGGCTACGTAACCACTATTGAATCCAGGCATATACATCTAAGTCAGAAGCAAATAGAAGGCCAAAAATGTCTTTCTTCACAGCTCCAAAACCATGGAAATCACATGGGGACGATCGGGACAATATTGACGATGTGTAAGGGCTTCCATGCGAAACTTCTGCAGCGTAATCGAAACAATCTTGGCAACACGTGCCAATGAAGGCAATGATCAATGACCCTCTTCTCTCGCAGTAAGACAAATGTCTCAACAATTATGGCGGTTACTTTTGAAAAAATAAACGGTTTACTTACTATTTCCCATTTGTCCCGATTTCATTTGACTGCCCCTAATAATTACAAACAGATCTTTTCGTCGTTCATCACACAGTCATAGGCTGTTTTCTGGCAGTGAGTGGGACTTCCTCGGTGAATATGTCAAACATTGTTGAGTGTTCCCATAGTACTCCACTATTTTCGTGGGTTATTATGTTGTGTTCTTGTATTCACATACACCAGAAATGTTGTTATTGTTTCAGGTTGCGCTGATTAAGACTGGATTCCTGTCGAAGAAGTTATCTTGCGGAGGAGCACTGCTGAACAGCCGCTGGGTCGTCACCGCCGCGCACTGCGTCGCTACGTGAGTCTCAGCGTCACATCAGCTCCTAATAGCAACGCAGACAAAACGTGAAATCAATGCACAGAGTGAAACCTATCTCCACCAACAGCATTTAAGAGGTTGCTCACAGATATTTTCTGAGTATTTTGGTATAAGAGACCCGTGGTCTTCACTAGATCGCTGCAGAGTAATTGCATTTCGTTTGATTTCTTACCCCAATTTGTCACTGAATCTGTATTGCACTTTGCTCTTCACACTAAAGCTTGATCTTAGTGCTGCTCAGTTTTGTCTCAGATGTGTTTACCGGAAATGTTACACTACTGGCCATTAAAATTGCTACACCACGAAGATGACGTGCTACAGACGCGAAATTTAACCGACAGGAAGAAGATGCTGTGATATGCAAATGATTAGCTTTTCACAGCATTCACACAAGGTTGGCGCTGGTGGCGACACCTACAACTTGCTGACATGAGGAAAGTTTCCAACCGATTTCTCATACACAAACAGCACTTGACCGGCGTTGCCTGGTGGAACGTTGATGTGATGCCTCGTGTAAGGAGGAGAAATGAGTACCATCACGTTTCCGACTTTGATAAAGGTCAGATTGTAGCCTATCGCGATTGCGGTTTATCGTATCGCGACATTGCTGCTCGCGTTGGTCGAGATCCAATGACTGTTAGCAGAATATGGAATCGGTGGGTTCAGGAGGGTAATACGGAACGCCGTGCTGGATCCCAACGGCCTCGTATCACTAGCAGTCGAGATGACAGATATCTTATCCGCATGGCTGTAACGGATCGTGCAGTCACGTCTCGATCCGTGAGTCAACAGATGGGGACGTTTACAAGACAACAACCATCTGCACGAACAGTTCGACGACGTTTGCAGCAGCATGGACTATTCAGCTCGGAGACCATGGCTGCGGTTACCCTTGACCCTGGGCGCACGAATGGCAAAACGTCATTTTTTTGGATGAATCCAAGTTCTGTTTACAGCATCATGATGGTCGCATCCGTGTTTGGCAACATCGTGGCGAACACACATTGGAAGCGTGCATTCGTCTTCGCCATACTGGCGTATCACCCGGCGTGATGGTATGGGGTGCCATTGGTTACACGTCTCGGTCACCTCTTGTTCGCACTGACGGCACTTTGAACAGTGGATGTTACATTTCAGATGTGTTATGACCCGTGGCTCTACCCTTCATTCGATCCCTGCGAAACCCTACATTTCAGCAGAATAATGCACGACCGCATGTTGCAGGTCCTGTAGGAGCCTTTCTGGATACAGAAAATGTTCGACTGCTGCCCTGTCCAGCACATTCTTCAGATCTCTCACGTCTGGTCAATGGTGGCCGAGCAACTAGCTCGTCACAATACGCCAGTCACCACTCTTGATGAACTGTGATATCGTGTTGAAGCTGCATGGGCAAATGTACCTGTACACGCCATTCAAGCACTGTTTGACTCAATGCCCAAGAGTAGCAAGGCCGTTATTACGGCCAGAGGTGGTTGTTCTGGGTACAGATTTCTCAGGATCTATGCACCCAAATTGCGTGAAAATGTAATCACATGCCAATTCTAGTATAATATATTTGTCCAATGAATACCCGTTTATCATCTGCATTTCTTCTTGGTGTAGCAATTTTAATGGCCAATAGTGTAGTTGAAAGTTAACGGTGATTCACAGCAGTATGGATAGCTCTGCTAATGAGGAGTTGGTCGACGTGTACCTTGTGGGTGGATTTACTGAATGCAATGGAAGAGCAGCGGAACGATTCTACGCTGATCTGTTCACCCAGCGACAGCAACCATACCACAGTACTTCTGCAACTGTGGATAGGCTTCTATAAGAAACCAAAGTCTTCCGGGTTGGGATGTTCACAGATTACAGGTTTTTTTCAGTGTTTTGAGTTTTTCCGGAGCAACAATGGTAACCATGATAACAAACAGAATGAAACATTTTTATCGTATTACTATCTAACGAGTCACTAGAGACCATGGTATAACCAAAGCAATGAGAAAATGTCCCTGGACAACCTCTTAAATTTTGTCAGTGAAGCTCGAGTCCACCCTCTGTAAGTGTGTGTGTGTGTGTGTGTGTGTAACATGAGACATTAGCATAATGACCGTAATAGGGGACATCCGAAAGATATAGCTTTTGTTTCTTATGCTGCTAGACTAGCCCAACAGTATACAATGTATAAAATATTTATAGCAAACTCACCTCGTCAGTATATTGTTCCCCTAAAGGCCAAAAGTAAATTACGTGAAAAATACCAAATTAGGCTGAAAGATGGTTTCAGGCTGTTAGATCGTGTATATGTGTATTACCAGAGTACAGAGCAAATTATTAGATAGAAAAAATATCACAGTCTGTGATATAAAACGTTTCTGATGTGTTGGATTTCACCTGCCTTATTATTAAACTGAATATGCTTTCTACAGTGCCATTACTTAAGCTGAGGCAAGAGTAGGCATAAATATACTGCAACAGAGTAAATCATACAACTTTTAAAGGAATTCGTAAATCGATACTGTAAGATAATTTCATAATTAGTGAAAGCAGAAGTACAATCGTTTGTTCGTCAACATTCTTGTATTTTTTCATTACGTGAATAAGGTTCCTTGGCTCCCACGGAGACGAGTCTCCAGGATGTGGAAAGTATTCAAAGATGTAGCTTTGTTTCAATACAGCAGAATATAACGATTTAAAAGAACGATACATTGTAATACTACCGTGTTAAAATCAATTATGTTTGTACTTAAGCACGTTCTATTTAATATTACCTGTGGATATACTATTTATGGAGAAGGAGTTAATCAACAGAAAATTCCTTTATTCTCTTTTACCGCCTCTCGAGTTTACTCCACTTTAGTGGCCTGTCTGTCAACTTTGCTGTTTTCTTATTCAAGCGGCTTCTTAAGTTGCACTTATCTTTCACTGTAACACTCTAAAGAAATTTCATATGCTCTAACAGCATGTGGAATACGTGTGTACTCGATTATACGACCCCTTAACGTATTTATACTAGTATATTGTTACGAAAAAGATCATTAATGAATTTCTTTACTGTGAACAATTGTCATAACACCAAGCTTTTAAAAAGATCGCTGTAGGACAGCAAATCATATCTCCTACAATACACTTCTTTATTCGGAAAATGGTTTTTTTTCTGTGACTGGCGATAGCTCTGGAAATGATTCATCTAAATGACCAGCCGACTATCCAGCTATTTTCATGCTGTTAACAAGGTAACGTGACACGTGTTTGAGAACCAGCAAACAGTCGGCTCCTGAATGATTTCCCGCTTATCTCGAGGGGTCGCCCTACCATTTGGCTGTCCGAGCACGATTCACGGCCAGGCCCAGACTACTATATGTCGTCAACCATGTGTCTGCAACCTGTACTTGTACAACCAGTATGTACATTCCCATACAGGGGAGACATTTTACTTGAAAGTCGCTTCCCGGTGTCGGCGGGTAAATACGATATGGCAGTGCCAGTTAAGCACTCCGTCTTCAGGCCACGAGTGGCCTACCGGGACCATTCGACCGCCGTGTCATCCTCAGAGGAGGATGCAGATAGGAGGGGCGTGGGGTCAGCACACCGCTCTTCCGGTCGTTATGGTGGTATTCTTGACCGGAGCCGCTACTATTTGGTCGAGTAGCTCCTCAATTGGCATCACGAGGCTGAGTGCACCCCGAAAAAAATGGTCACCCATCCAAATGCCGACCATGCCCGACAGCGCTTAACTTCGGTGATCTCACGGGGACCGGTGTATCCACTGCGACAAGGCCGTTGCCATTGCAGTGTCAGTGCTATTCCGAATTACAGTGCAATGTTCCATCTGACATGCACGCATGTCCGAAGAAACTTTGCATTGTAATTCATGACACTGGCACTGCAATATCGAAACTAAAGTTATGGTGAATCCATCGAGAAGTTCCTTTGTTATTTATTTATCTACATTGTCGTGCTGTCTCATGTGTACGCAGTTGACGATGACGCTAGGATTTGGTAATAGATTTCGCCGTACCCATCAGTGCATTTACTAATGGATCTAATTCCACAACTTATTTTATATTATTCATTTTTCACTGTTCTGAAAGAGAAGAGTAGTTATTACTGATCTTTTCCTTGTCATATCCTTATAGCATTTCTAGTAATTCAATGTCAGAAATGACTAGGATACTATACATAACGCAAGATATAATAAACTTAAATTTTAAGTGAAAAATATAAA
This sequence comes from Schistocerca nitens, assembly GCF_023898315.1. Classification (NCBI taxonomy): domain Eukaryota; kingdom Metazoa; phylum Arthropoda; class Insecta; order Orthoptera; family Acrididae; genus Schistocerca; species Schistocerca nitens. The sequence goes on from NC_064616.1 coordinate 784,106,488, forward strand.
TTGTTTAAATAAATTAAATGCTGTGCGTGAATAATGTTTGGATATCGACAGGACAACTAACAGCAACCTGAGAGTGCGTCTGGGCGAATGGGACGTTCGGGACCAGTCCGAGAGGCTGCATCACGAGGAATACGGCGTCGAGAGGAAGGAGGTAAGCTACAGCCGCATTCTCTATCAGATATGCCATCTGGGTCGTCGCTGGACGAAGCATGATAGTGCTGTCATGTCTACATGATCACTGAAATTAGCCGCGCTGTCTTAGGCGTCGTGGTACACTTCGCGCGGATTCCCCCCCCCCCCCATCCCCCGCCCCTCCCCGACGGAGGTTCGAGTCCTCCCTCGGGCATGGGTGTGTGTGTTGTTCTTAGCGTAAGTTAGTTTCAGTTAGATTAAGTAGTGTGTAATCTTAGGGACCGCTGACCTCGGCAGTTTGGTCCCATAAGATCTAACCACAATTTTCCAAATTTCACTGAATTAACAAACTGAGCTGACTTCGCATTTCTGAGCCGCACGAGGACTGAAATAGTTTGCTGAGAAGCTGTTTTATATGGGAATCAGATGGCGAATAATCTGTGCTCAGAGGAAATTAAGTTTTCATTACATGCTATTTTTCTTAGGAAATATATAGGGGAAGAGCAAATACGAGTGCACGAAAGAAAAGAGATTATAGGAAAATAACCACAAAGCATAACTAACTGCGAAAATAAAAATTCAATCCTTTCATATTCACTGATGCCGCTCCCAAATGATATCTGCTAAGACAAGGAAACCTAACGGCTTTAAAGCTAAGATGAAGGAAGATGTGCATGCAGTTTCGTACGTTTGTTTTATGACCCACGTATTCCAGTTCGTGAGTGTTACATTGAGTTTGCAGCTGACCTCTCATTTTAGGTAAGAATCTTCTTCAATGACCGTCTGCCACGATCACTCAACACACACTTTCGTCCCCGTTGTGACTTAGCGGATGATGTTTTTCCGCTTTCTCTGTATGCGGTATCAAACTTCTATATAGTGCCTCTTGAAACATCAAACACTACGGCTACCCCGGTTACTGAAGCACCCATCATATGAGCACCAACAATTTGCCAACGTTCGAATTCATTTAGCTCTGACATGACGCATTCACCGTCACAGGGTGGCTATAATTAAACTTTCGCTTCTTGAGCCAGTGCAGCCGGAAAACTATTTACCGTTCGCGTACTCAACATCACAAGAATGATGTTCAGACTGTGAGCTGCATGATTTGCGTTGTTAGTAGTGTTTGTGTCATGACTCGCCGTTAATCGCCGGTACTAGTACGGCGACGTAGGGTTGAAATATGAGCATCATTGTCCATTTAGTTGCAGGCCGTCAACGAGGATCTGGACAAGGTGAGCAGGGCATTAGCCGTAAATGTTTTATCAAAAACAGCAGAAATAGTGCCGCTGCTCTTCGTTAAGTATTGACGAATTAAACGCATACAGAGAGGTCTGCTTTCCACACTGGGGTTGAAAAATATGATTTGGAAGTTCAAATTAACTGGCGATTAGGAATAGCTCCTATAGGGAGCCGACGGCCAACTGCGTCACAGATTGTTGGAGAAGTTACTGCTGCCATGGCTGAGAATACTGGACGCAACGTGCTATCTGCAAGCAGTGCACGAGCTGTGTCACGAAAATTGAACATTCCATGGTCGACCGTTCGAAACGTGCTGCGAACTATTGTGAAGTGGTATCTCTTGTGTGATTCCAGGCTGTCGTGGATGCAGATGGTCGTCAAACTGAGCAACGTTTGTAACCTGGAACGGAAACGTGATACGCAATTAACAATACTTACCTTCTCATGTGGAAATTAAAATGTGTTCCTTTCAGTGGTTTATTCGTTACTTCACTTCTGCACGTCCTTGCAAATGTTTCCACGAAGTTTTATTAACCAGCCATCACTCGTTTTTTATGGAGGCCCCTCTCTAGTAGTGAAAGCTTGATTATAACAATCCTCTAGACAGAGAATTGTTGTGACCACCACTGACTGATACGTGCAACGTATTAAGGGGGGTAGGACGTTAAACGGGCCGTTTTGGAGCAGGAGAGACACCATAGGACTTTTTAATTCCCACTGTGTATACCTTTACGAATAAATTCATAAAACTTTGTCAGCATTACCAGGAAGGATTCAGGATTCACACTCATAGCAGTGGGAGTTCAAAAACATATCAAAATTAATTTTGTTGTACATGTGAAAGTTCATAATTTTTTCACTTACTATTGGCTGCGTTTGTTGCTGTAGGTACACGTTTCTTCATAAGTAAGAGAGATTATTCGATGAATTTTGCACAGCATACAAACCATACTTTAAGTTATAAAAAAATGAAGGTCCTGTTACATTTTAAACTTCATGTTTAGAAAAAACTCAAATTTTATAGTTAATTACCTCAATTTTTACCACAGTTTTCAATAGATTTGGAAAATTCTAGTGTTTCATACACCTGTAAGTATGGTTTGTATGCTGTGCAAAATTCATCGAAGAATCTCCCTTACTTATGAAGAAAAGTGTACCTATAGCAACAAATGCAGCCAATGGTAAGTGAAACAAGATCAAATTTCAAATGTAAAAAAAATATATTATTTTCTTATATTTTTAAACTTCCACTTCTATGAGTGTAAATCCTGAATCCTTTCTGGTCGTTCTGACAAGGTTTTATTAATTTATTCGTAAAAGTATAGACAGTGGAAATTAAAGTGTCCTCTGGTGCCTCTCCTGCTCCAAGTCGTCCCGTTTGACGTCCTAGCCCCTTAAGGACAGTGCACACGTGCCGTTCGAAATCAAATACAACAGGCAATCTGTGGGTTTGTCTAGTATCTGCATTTATATTCTAGCAAGCATTTCTCGCGGGTTTCAATAATTTTGTCCAACACCTTTACATTCCACTGAGGACTGAAGATTCCAGTACTGCCTGTGTCTTGTTTGACACTAATGCGGTTCTCAGTGCTGTTTGGGCATTACTGCTGTAATAACCGGACCTTACCCTGAACACTTCCGTATTTGTCAATATGACATTTACGTTTCGTCTCTCACGCGTACAAGGAACTGTTTTCTCTTTTGGCTTGAATAATGTTTCATATAAACTTTCCTTCCTAGAGCTGGTTTCAAGCCGATACTCAGAAACTGACAGCGCAGATCGTCTAATGTAAGATACAAAAATGTTGACGCGCACACATATCTACTACCAGAACAGCTATTCCCTGTTTTTTGTGCGCGCTCAGTCTATAGAGTTCTTCACCAGACAGGGCAAGTCAAGGAATATGCATCAAGACTATCGGAGTACTCACGAGGTCTAGATTAGGGCCTGCATACCGCTCCTAATCAAGTCCGTCTAGGGAATGACGCTGCAAATCGTGACTTGCCCTTCCATCCAATGAACAAGGTTTGCGGTCTTCGCCGTTTTAGCTTATTGCCGCAAGGAACAGAGGATAAATTTTCAACCTCGTAACGCGAATCCCTACGTGCAGTTAGGTGCATTCTATGCGCTCAGTAGCTACAGCGTCTCTTTCCTTGTTCAAGATACTCGTAAGATATTCCTGTAATATACTGAGGCCTCGATGGCTTTTCTAAATTCAGAAACATACTAAAAACGTAAAATATGTCATTTATAGTTATAGTAGTGACTTGAGTGATATTGATTCCGCAACTTCTGCATAGATAGGAAGCTCGTTTAAAATTATAATGTCTGGCCATTAAGGCATTCTTCAACGCGCAGTATTGAGCCAGTGCTGGCTTACATTCTCAGATTGCGATAATAATTAGTATTATAATCGTCTACGGATATCTCATTCAGTTGGTTTCAGTAAATGGACCGTAGACAAGCAGACTCATGGTACACGATGTTTAGAGGTAAACGTATATCACTCATAAGGCCTCGAAAGTATAGGCATTTATGTTTATATAGTTGTCTGAAGTAGTAACCGGTCTAAAATTAAAGGATAACAAAGCATTTTCTCAGCAATGATTCACATGTAATATAGTGATTCACACATTAAATTGAGCAGATACGATAGCATGATGTAATATTTGTGTCAACTTTCAGGAAAGTAGGGTAGCGTAAATACTTCCTCGAAATCTCAGGTTGCAGTGTATAATACATTCCATTGCTAGACAGAGCAGTTGGTGTTGTGTCCTTAACTACAAGGCCTACATATTACTTTCCCGTCAAGACAAGACGCTGGTTACTTTGGAGAGCTGTAGATGATGGTGGTCAGAAACCGTCTGAAACGCTTGTAGAGATGTTGCAGGGCAGGTTGTTCTGAGGTATGAATTTTAATTCGATACGTTGCGCCGTTTCTGAGCTATTTAGAATTGAAAAAGCCAATCGGGACGTCGCGCGCTCACATTCAAGCAATTCGCTATGGGCGGTGTTAACCAACGAGTGCTGTGTTTGGTGAGGTAAAACTTGAATTTGCGCGCGTGACGACCTGGTTGATTAACTTCAGTGTTAATATGTCACAGTACAATCCGGCCTGCAACATCCCTCGAAGAATGTGAGATATGTTATGTCCACTCTATGTAACTGCAAACGTGTCGCATCGCATGACGTAAATCATGACACTGAAGTGGTGTGTATATACAAGTCGGTTGTATGGAATCAACGCTGCAAAATGGATCGACATGGAGACGTGGCAGAATGCTAGAAAGGAGCTATCGTGTTTGGTTGTGCTCGTGAACATACTGTGAATGAATATATCCGATTTGTTGATGTATCACCGTGGGTTGTTCAACGTGTCTACAGGGAATGGTGTACCCCTCGCAGATATGTAACACCCCGTGAGAACATTGGTCGTATAAAGCTGTTAACCGACACGGACGAGAGACGATTGTCATGCCTTGAGATGAAATTCAGTTTCAAATTTTAGAGAATTTCCTGCTGTCAGTTAATGCAGGTCCATCTCAACCAGTTTCCAAGCGAAATTTGCGAATAGACCTACTTATAACGGATATTTGTAGTGAATTACCTCGCAAGAGGCCACTGCTCACCACGGCACACAAAGCGGAATATCTTCAATGGGTCAAGCAACACAAGAAACGGTCAGTAGCTGATTGGTGGCGTGCAGTGTGATCTGAAGAGTCTCGATTTTGCCCCTTTTCAAATAATGCAAGGCGTCCGAGTGCACCGATGTCCCGATGAGGAGCTTAATCCACAGTCTACATCTACATCTACATGGTTACACAGCAATTCACACTGACAGAGGGTTCATAGAACCATTTTCATACTGCTTCTCTGCCATTCCACTCTCGAATGGCGCTTGGGAAAAAGGAAAACCCAAACCTTTCCGTTCGAGCTCTGATTTCTCTTATTTTTTTATGATGATCATTTCTCCCTACGTAGGTGGGTGTCAGCAAAATATTTTCGCATTCGGAAGAGAAAGCTGGTGATTGAAATTTCGTAAATAGATCTCGCCGCAAAGAAAACCGCCTTTGTTTCAGTGACTGCCATCCCAACTCGGGTATCATGTCAGTGACACTCTCACCCCTACTGCGCGATAACACGAAACGAGCTGCCCTTCTTTGCACTTTTTCGATGTCCCCGTCAATCCTACCTGGTAAGGATCCCACGCCGCGCAGCAATATTCAAGTAGAGAACGGACTAGTGTAATGTCGGCTGCCTCTTTAGTGGGTTTGTCGCATTTTCTAAGTGTTCTGCCAACAAAGCGTAGTCTTTGTTTCGCCTTCCCCACAATATTATCTATGTGGTCTTTCCAATTTAAGTTGAACGTAATTGTAATTCCTAGGTATTTAGTCGAATTTACAGCCCTTAGATTTGTGCGATTTATCGTATACCCAAAATTTATCGGATTTCTTTTAGTACCCATGTGGATAACCTTGCACTTTTCTTTGTTTAGTGCCAATTCCCACTTTTCGCACCATACAGAAATACTCTCCAGATCATTTTGTAATTGGAATTGATCGTCTGATGATTTTACTAGACGGTAAATTACAGTGTCATCTGCAAACAATCTAAGGGGGCTGCTCAGATTATCACCTAGATCATTTATGTAAATCAGGAACAGCAGAGGGCCTATGACACTACCTTGCGGAACGCCGGATATCACTTCTGCTCTACTCGATGATTTACGGTCTATCACTACGAACTGTGACCTCTCTGAGAGGAAACCACGAATCCAGTCACACAACTGTGACGATACTCCATATGCACGCAATTTGATTAATAGTCGCTTGTGAGAATCGGTATGAAGGTTGTAGTTCATGGTGGAGGTGGTTTCGTAATGTTTTGAAGGTGACTTGGGCTCATTTATTCAGGCTGCAATGAACATAACCCAAAACGTTTATTTCAACATTATCGACGAACAAATGTTGCACTTTCTTCTACATCCTCACGTTGAACATCCTGTGGATAAACCAGTAGTCAAATAATTTAAAAAAATGTCTTCTGAGAGTTGCATGCAGACGTTCCAGGTTTAGCGAGTACTGCCGCAACACCCTATCTTAAACCTCGGAACATGTCGGGGACTATCTAGCTCAGCAAATGAAACATAGCCTTCAACATCCCCGCAATTTGGCAGCTATGCGAGGTTTAATCATCAGTGAGTAACTTCAGCTGGATATAGCATTTCAGGAGAAACCTGCGGACTCTCTTCCTCACCGAACTAAGACCATTATAACTGTTAGACGCGGTATTGAGCGAGTAAGGGTTCTGTCCCTTGCAGGTAACTAATTTTGTGGCCTGTGACTGCAGTTATAAAATTCATTATAGTTTTATTAATTCCCTCATTAAATACGGTGTTAAAATTTCTAAATTACACACTAATTCTAACCTTTAGTTGTGCTTGTTGATGATTTAGTTATATACAGGGAGTGACACCTATTTACTAGTACTAAATAAAATTAGCAGAAGAAAGATATTGTCTAGGGATAATTTCTTGGATGCTTGTGTGTTCATGACAGGTGCACCCGCAATATAGCTCGTCTGACTTCCGGAACGACTTGGCGCTGGTGAAGCTGGACAAGCCAGTGGTGTTCAAGCAGCACATAATCCCCGTGTGCCTGCCCGAAGAGAACGTCAAGCTGGTGGGCAAGACCGCCACCGTCGCCGGCTGGGGCCGCACCAGGCACGGTCAGTATACTCCTTCCCCTCCGACATCGTCCCAGCTGTTTCAACTGAAGATTCACATTCCGCTCAATGCATAATTTGAGACTGTCCATGTTCTGTAGTCACTCACAAACATTAATGATACTTTTAAGACAAGGAAAAGTATGAATTACCTCTTTTTAGAACTACACTCCTGGAAATGGAAAAAAGAACACATTGACACCGGTGTGTCAGACCCACCATACTTGCTCCGGACACTGCGAGAGGGCTGTACAAGCAATGATCACACGCACGGCACAGCGGACACACCAGGAACCGCGGTGTTGGCCGTCGAATGGCGCTAGCTGCGCAGCATTTGTGCACCGCCGCCGTCAGTGTCAGCCAGTTTGCCGTGGCATACGGAGCTCCATCGCAGTCTTTAACACTGGTAGCATGCCGCGACAGCGTGGACGTGAACCGTATGTGCAGTTGACGGACTTTGAGCGAGGGCGTATAGTGGGCATGCGGGAGGCCGGGTGGACGTACCGCCGAATTGCTCAACACGTGGGGCGTGAGGTCTCCACAGTACATCGATGTTGTCGCCAGTGGTCGGCGGAAGGTGCACGTGCCCGTCGACCTGGGACCGGACCGCAGCGACGCACGGATGCACGCCAAGACCGTAGGATCCTACGCAGTGCCGTAGGGGACCGCACCGCCACTTCCCAGCAAATTAGGGACACTGTTGCTCCTGGGGTATCGGCGAAGACCATTCGCAACCGTCTCCATGAAGCTGGGCTACGGTCCCGCACACCGTTAGGCCGTCTTCCGCTCACGCCCCAACATCGTGCAGCCCGCCTCCAGTGGTGTCGCGACAGGCGTGAATGGAGGGACGAATGGAGACGTGTCGTCTTCAGCGATGAGAGTCGCTTCTGCCTTGGTGCCAATGATGGTCGTATGCGTGTTTGGCGCTGTGCAGGTGAGCGCCACAATCAGGACTGCATACGACCGAGGCACACAGGGCCAACACCCGGCATCATGGTGTGGGGAGCGATCTCCTACACTGGCCGTACACCACTGGTGATCGTCGAGGGGACACTGAATAGTGCACGGTACATCCAAACCGTCATCGAACCCATCGTTCTACCATTCCTAGACCGGCAAGGGAACTTGCTGTTCCAACAGGACAATGCACGTCCGCATGTATCCCGTGCCACCCAACGTGCTCTAGAAGGTGTAAGTCAACTACCCTGGCCAGCAAGATCTCCGGATCTGTCCCCCATTGAGCATGTTTGGGACTGGATGAAGCGTCGTCTCACGCGGTCTGCACGTCCAGCACGAACGCTGGTCCAACTGAGGCGCCAGGTGGAAATGGCATGGCAAGCCGTTCCACAGGACTACATCCGGCATCTCTACGATCGTCTCCATGGGAGAATAGCAGCCTGCATTGCTGCGAAAGGTGGATATACACTGTACTAGTGCCGACATTGTGCATGCTCTGTTGCCTGTGTCTATGTGCCTGTGGTTCTGTCAGTGTGATCATGTGATGTATCTGACCCCAGGAATGTGTCAATAAAGTTTCCCCTTCCTGGGACAATGAATTCACGGTGTTCTTATTTCAATTTCCAGGAGTGTATAAACATCGGTGGTCAGTGAATCGTGAGATATGGCGTAGGCAGCATAGAGCGAGGTGGCCAGTAATCCATTCCCATATCACAAATTTGTGAATCGTTCCACTCACAACAAGCCCTGTGCCTTTTAGGAGTTTGAGACTACTGTTTCAAAGCTCTAATGTGTAGCTGGAAATCTAAATTTGAATGGCCAGACGGATAGACGAACTCCGCTCCTTTCGAACGCAAGTGTGTGCTAACCACGTAGCTGGCCCATTGCCACCAGTCAGATACTATTCCACTACTTTTTTCAACTAATGCATGGAAACCAGATGAAATATAACTGGAATAGTTTAAGAGAATCTAAATTGTTCCTTTTAAATACGAACGAAACATCCTGGCATACATCATACGCTGTAATTATACCCCACATGTTATCACAACAAATCACATTGAACTTGCATTACAGCAGTAAGACTTCTGCGCCTCTTGAAAGCATTTGGAATATTTGACATGAGAAAAGTAACAAGTACTGCAGTGGTACACATTCTGCGTATTATCATTGGTGAATCCATGCTACCAGAAGCTAATTAATTGTCATAGGTTTTCATTTATCGAATATCGAGCGTGAATTAGCGAACGAAATAATAATTGAATAGTCCAGCAAGTGTTAAAATTTTAATTTCCCTCTAATTCGTCTTGGTTCGCTCTGTTCTCTATCTTTCTCTTTCCCTCTCTGTGTCTGTCTTTCTCTCTCGCTCTCTCTCTCTCTCACTCACTCACTCTCTCTCTCTCTCTCTCTCTCTCTCTCTCTCTCTCTCTCTCTCTCTCTGTTTCTCTGTTTCGCTCTCTCGTACGTCATGAGGCGAATACTATGTCAGTGCTGCAGAGATAATGGTTCCGTAAGCGAAAAAAAGGGGAAATAATTCGTGCAGTCACAAATTTTTGTACCGTGGCAGGAGGGACTGCAATGGACAATATACTAAAAATACTGACCAGTAGGGAGGTGAGTATATCAATGATGGGTGTGCATTTACACTTGTTTATGTTTTTCTCAAATAAATCGAAAATCCCCGCATCTGGCGGAAACGTGTCCCACTAGAAAATTAAATTCTCTACAAAAAAGTCTTAACCATATTTTCTCTAGGACTAATAGTTTGTACGATATAGGAGATAGAAAAATAGCGAACTATTACAAGAGTGAACCTAGACTTTCTCGGCATATACTGCTGATGAAATCTTCTCGGGCTTACGATAGTGTTTTAATGGTATAAAATAGTAGTTCGTTGTGAATAGAAATGGGTTAAGAACAAACATTAAATGTACATACCGCATCTATGTGCGCACTAGTCTTATACAGGAATAACTTGTGTTCGGAGGATGTGGTGTGGAGAAGTCTGGGGAGGGCTGGGGTGGGATGGAGGGTAGAAGCGTATGGGAGGTCATTTCGCCTGGATGTGGTCAAGCACTTCCGTCCTTTCTGGGTCTGCAAACTGAAGAACGAGCAGGTCAGTCCCTACTCTCTGTACCCTACTACGTTACAGGAAGCGACTACACGTGATTTCACAGTTGAGATACTGGGCCTTCTGCTAGGTACCTCTTAAATCAGTGGTGACGTAGCCCTCAGACACGGCATGAGAGTGTTCATTTTTCACAAAATGTGTTAGAACTACGTGGAATACAGGTATTAGCTCCTAATAATACTAACAGAAGAAACGCATACGGACAAGATCCACGTGAATGTCTGTACACTGCTTTGCACTGCCAGTCAGGAAATTAATTCTTAGTCATCTTGTACGGCAGTTGTGGCATGTTTCCGGGGAAGACTACCACCCCCACCACAAGCGCTGGTCGCTTTTCAGTGTACAGACAGACTAAAATTCCCCAGTTCTTAATGTTTAGTTCTCTTGTTATATAAGTAGACAACATAACTTCGTTTTGCTCGTGTTTATCTAGCGGAGTTATTACTGTTTATTGAGTGAGTACTTATTTCTATTTACTAAGTGATTTTTTATGTAAATACGGTCCTATATGTCAATGTTCAGACGTGTTTAATGTGCAAGCGTGATGTTGTCAGTGACCTACAGAATATTGGTGTGGAAGGAAATCAATTGGTGAACGTGGCACCTCGATGCTGATTGTAGTCGACAGGGTATTCTAAAGCCGAGTAGACCGTGTTGCAGTCACTTGGTGGAGAATTATAATGAATGACAGGAAACTTACTGCATGTCTTTCACCATTAAATTTGTTGGTGATACACTCCAGAAATCTCTACCATTCAAGAACTACAGGCACTTCTATAGTGCTGCAGTGAATGCAGCCACTTACCACACTTACACAATATATCATTCAAGGTAAGTGTCTATATGTCAGATAGAATACGACTGATCGTGTTCAAGTGTTGACTTCTTAAGTAATAGAACCCAGTACGTTGTCCTCGATGGTGAGTGTCCATCGGAGGTGAGGGTATTATCTGTAGTACTCCAGGGAAGTGTGGTAGGTCCGCCGTTGTCTTCTATCTACATAAATGATCTTTTGGATAGGGTGGATAGCAATGTGCGGCTGTTTGCTGATGATTGTGTACGGGAAGGTGTCGTCGTTGAGTGACTGTAGTAGGATACAAGATGACTTGGACATGATTTGTGATTGGCGTAAAGAATGGCAGCTAACTCTAAATATAGATAAATGTTAATTAATGCAGATGAATAGGAAAAAGAATCCTGTAATGTTTGAATACTCCATTAGTAGTGTAGCGCTTGACACAGTCACGTCGATTAAATATTTGGGCGTAACATTGCAGAGCGATATGAAGTGGGACAAGCATGTAATGGCAGCTGTGGGGAAGGCGGATAGTCGTCTTCGGTTCATTGGTAGAATTTTGGGAAGATGTGGTTCATCTGTAAAGGAGACCGCTTATAAAACACTAATACGACCTATTCTTGAGTACTGCTCTAGCGTTTGGGATACCTATCAGGTCGGATTGAGGGAGGACATAGAAGCAGTTCAGTGGCGGGCTGCTAGATTTGTTCCTGGTAGGTTTGATCATCACGCGAGTGTTACGGAAATGCTTCAGGAACTCGGGTGGGAGTCTCGAGAAGAAAGGAGGCGTTCTTTTCGTGAATCGCCACTGAGGAAATTTAGAGAACCAGCATTTGAGGCTGACTGCAGTACAATTTTACTGCCGCCAACTTACATTTCGCGGAAACACCACAAAAATAAGATAAGAGAGATTAGGGCTCGTACAGAGGCATATAGGCAGTCATTTTTCCCTCGTTCTGTCTGAGAGTGGAACAGGGAGAGAAGATGCTAGTTGTGGTACGAGGTACCCTCCGCCACGCACTGTATGCTGGATTGCGGAGTATGTATGTTGGCTATAGATGTAGAAGTCTAGAACATTAATTCGCCGTAATGCATTGCTTGTCCGATGTTCAAATATCTGAAGTTCCATAACACCTAGGTGGCCTACTTCAATGTCAGAAGGAGCCGATTTGAGCTTCTGGGCCTCTTCAGATGATCTTAGAGCGGAGTCTGGGGTAATGAGTTTGATGGTCCCCTATGCTATGAAAAGTACTCCAATCATCGATAGTGGAGACAGTAAAATCAACAGTGCCGATTACATATTGACAGAATGTTACACTTCCGGCAGGCTCTTCAGTGTGGTAGACATGGGATAGCTCCAGCTGTTGAGCTACGATAAGTTCCATAGAGTCCCAAACCAGTAAGTAGAGTGAACAATGTTTCTGATTCAGGCTTCCCACGAGTGAAGAGAGTGGTAGTAGGTTAGATAGGAAATATGAATGATCTAGGGCGAATGGCAATAATGAGGTCATGATATATAGATATCAGGTTATTTTCAATTTCTGTTTTACCCTTTATTCACTTAAATGCAGTCCCTAAAGTTATGGAATATATGAGCTACCATGTTTTCAGGCCTCCTAAAGAATTTCTCACAAATCAGATAACATAATCGTCATACGCCATTGACTCAGTATCTCTTAAGGATATTGTGGAAGCTGTTTTTTATGATTATGCATGTTAATCTCTGCCCTTTGTAGAATACCATACATCAAATGTTTTTCACCTGAATTATGACAGCACACAATAGTTTTCACGGTGCGGGTACGATCCCTTTATTTTTGTCTCATTCTATGTTCAGCTGTCTTCATATGAGCTACTGCTGTTCCCAAAACTTGCTTCGCAGCTGATCTACAGTGGTGTTAGTTACATCTTCCTTACATCACTTCAATGATTCTTATATTGAAGTGATATTGAACGAATCAGTCTGCAGGATATGTATAGGTGATTAGCTTTAAAACTAATTAACATATTATTTTTTAATCCTGTTCACGCAACTACCCTTAAAACCTAGTTTTTTTACATGTTGCCAGTTTTTAAATAAATATTCATCCATGGAATTCAAGGAGTTGTCGAGGAGAAATGACTTTAGACTAGATTTAAAACCTATTTTGCTATATGTCAGACATTTTATATTATTGGGCAAATCTTCAAAAATTTTTGTTGCTGCATGTTGAACTCCTTTCTGAACAATTTGCAGCTTTAGTAATGGGTAATGTAGCTATTTTTTTCCTTTTGTGCAGTAGGCATGGACATCACTATTCTTCTCAAATTGTGATGGATTATTTATGACGATTTTCTTTAGCGAATATATGTGTTGTGAATGCGCAGCTGAAATGTCTAAAACCTTGAAGAGGTGCATACATGACGACTGTTGGTGAACATCACACATTATTCTTATTATTCGCTTTTATACAATCAATACTTACTTTCTAACGGATGAGATACCTCAAACATTTATTCCACAAGATATTACTGAGTGGAAATATGCGAAAATATGTTAGGGCGTTGATTCATTTATTTCCAAGACTGGCAGTTATACGATGAGCATATATAGATGAACTTAATTATTTGACTAGCTCAGTAATATGTTTCTTCCAATTCAAGTTTTCATCAATATGTACGCCCCAAAATTTGGAACATTCTATCCTGTTTACTGACTCCTGTTTATGTGCTACGTCAGTTGTTGGCATGACTCTATTTGCTGTACAGAACCAATATAGTGTGTTTCCTCAAAATTAAGGAAGAGTCCGTTATCAGAGAACCATATAATAGTTCTCTGAAAAACAACATTAACAATATATTCTGTTGCTTTCTCTCCAGTGATATGTGTTGTAATACTAAAATCATCTGCTAAAAATACCAATTCTGCTTGATGAATGTTAAGTGGAAGGTCATTCATAAATATAAGGAACAGGAGTGGAACCAAAATTGAACCTTGTAGGACTCTCTTCGTGATTTCTTCCCAGTCAGTAAAATTTTTCCTCCTTTCAACGTTGTTTCAATTATTCACCACGTTTTATTTGATTTATGTTTGTTAAGTGTAATTCAAATAAGTTGTGTGTAAAGCTATCAGTTCCATAAAGCTTAAGTTTGCTAAGCCTTGCAAATATCACAAAAATTCCAACTGGCGGTATTTTATTACTTAAGGCTCCTAAAACTTATAGAGTGGATGTATGAATAGCAACTCTTCTCGAATCTAAACTGTGATGCGTCAAGTAAATTGTTTCTACTTAAATGTGAGACCATTTTGAGTATATTACTTTTTCGAATGTTTTGGAAAAATTTTTCAGTAATGAAACCGGACGATAATAAGTTTTTTTGTCACCATCAGCTGCATATTTTAATCTGTCTGGAAAAATTCTCTGTGCTACGTATACGTTGCATATATCACTAGATATTTTTATTTAGTTAGAACAACTTCTCTGAATATCATTTGAAATTCCATGAACACACTATGATCTTTTGTTTCTTAGAATATCTGCAATTCTCTTAATTTCGTTTAAGGGTGTTGGTTCTAATTTTATTTTCTTAAAGTTTTGATGAACGCCTATTTTAACATATTCTCTTGCTTCTTCAACTGAACCATGTAATCCTGTTATTGCTGCTACATTTTGAAAGTGATTGTTAAAGATGCTTCAAACTTGTGAATTATCAGTCACAACATTGTCATTTAGTTTAATTATTGTGGTATCTTGTATAGTGACTGGTTGTCAAATGGTTCAAATGGCTCTGAGCACTATGGGACTTAACATCTGTGGTCATCAGTCCCCTAGAACTTAGAACTACTTAAACCTAACTAACCTAAGGACATCACACACATCCATGCCCGAGGCAGGATTCGAACCTGCGACCGTAGCAGTCGCGCGGTTCCGGACTGAGCGCCAAGAACCGCAAGACCACCGCGGCCGGCATGACTGGTTGTCCTGTCTCCCGTTTCTCAATATCTCATATAGTTTTAACTTTATTAATTTATATCAGGATATGAATATTTCTGAACGTTTTAATTACTTTTCTTAAAATATTACAATATTTTTTGTAGAACGCAAGTAATGTCAGATCTTCATTTATTCTGGCCTCTATATAAATTATCCTTTTCCTCGTACATGAAATTTTAATGCTTTACGTTATTCATGGCTTACATTTTTTTAGACGGACTTGCGGTATAACTTTTCAAGATAGCTTCTTTCAAAAATCGCTCAAATTTACTTTGGAACATTTTCTGTACAATACCTTATGCCGTCCACCTCTTTTAATTTATTCTTAAAACACAGCACCCTGTTCTCATTAATAAGCATTACTGTTTGTATGAATATGCCTCGAAGATGTAACATGCTACATTGTTTATTTCCATTAGTTGTGAGTAATGACAAGACAGTACATTAACAATTGCATACACATTAATTGTTTCAGCCTGAGCATTGTCAATAAAAATGTCATCATTCAGGGCACTACTATCTTGCTGCGTGGGAGTTGGAAAATTTACCACTGAAACAGCAAAATAATGTTTCCAGCTCATTTTTCCTATCGATCCATTTAAGAAATATACAGTGAGATCTTCACAAACTCCTGTTTCTATACTCTGACAGGTAGCTCAATGATTCATCTATATTTCTCAGAAATAGCTGAAAGATCCATATAGAAGATCTGTAAACTGTAACAATTAAAAGAGACTGTTCTGCAATAAGAACTCGCAAGCGCATGCTTCTACGTTGTCATCTACAGGAAAACGGCTTGTTTCTGTATTTTTGACATTGTGTAGAGCCTTGACATATGTAGCGACTCCTCTTTTTTCCATGTTCCCTGCACACAAAAATGATGTTAATCTTCTTCTTCTGCTTTTACGGTCTCATTGACCACTTCAGTCAACCGTTTCCTGGTCATCTTTTTCAGTAGGTTTTCTTTCAGAATTGACTACTATCTTTTGATTCGTTTGATTCGTTCTGAGCTTCTTTATCATTCCTCATCCGTAAAAAACCTTTTCATTGTTTGTCGTTAGTCTACGTTTGGTCTTAAATCTTATTTTCACGTTCTTTAAATTATCTACTTTGTTTTAAAAATCGTCCAGGATTAATTCTAGCTTTTTCATATTCTCCCTAATTTCCTGTATCCATCTTACTTGTTGCTTCATGTTCCAAAGTTTCTCTATAATAATGTTAGTCTATAATCCCTTATATTTAACTTCTCTATCCGTGTGGTTACGTGGTGTTCTTATAGGCACAGAACGTCTGCCACTTCAGAATTTTCTACATTTCCTAGACACTCAAGAAACTCATTCACCTTGTTTTTCAGCCCATTAATGTTGTGAAGGAACAAATTATTTTTACTTTTCTGAAAACTATTACATTTCAAGACTGTCTCTCTACAACCTGATTTTAATCTAAAATATGTAACTCTCTGCAGTAATCACAGCGATTTTGCCTCCGATGCTTGCTTGTGCTCCCCCCCCCCCCCCCCTCGCCTTACACTTGTTGCACACTGCTGCACACACCGTCAGGTGGCTTGCGGAGTATGGATGTAGATGTAGACGAAGATGATGAGCTAGTCTGTCCTTCCCCCTCTTATTCAGGCGCAGGCTTATCCCCACCCTCAACTGCAGAAACAGTTATAGCACAAATATAAAACTTTGATTCAACTCAAAACATTCGATTCAGCTCTTTGTTAACTCGGCTGACAGCTGTGTTAACCAGGGCTCGTCATAGTGCTGCAGAACCTCCACAAACTCCACACGTGTGTGTGCTGCTGCCACTCCACTTTCCTACAGGTCACTTTAACTCTAAGTTGTTAGCCTGGCTTGTTCTTGTTCCTCTTACTGACTTTTTTGATTAAAATCTCTGCACAAAGCCCCTAATTTTTCTGTCACCTGACTAAGCTTGGCACTAGGTTTCACGATTCTTGTGACTCAGTAGTTTTTCCTGTAGCATTTGGCCTACACCCCTCCCATTACTTCTACCTAGCAGCAGGACTCTTTTCTTTCTGCTTGACTTTTCTACCGACTTAGCTTTAAAGTTGTTCCTACGGGTCTGTTGCAGTCTACTTTGCTCAAAATCTGGTTGAGCCTCTTCCTCTATTTCAGGCAACAACTCAACCTTACTGCTAACCGCAATTTGAAATATTATTTCTGAGGTTTTCTCCTTTCGTTTATTACTCATTACTTTGTCCCAGTTCCCATTCTCTCTTTCCCCTTTCAACTTACCTAACCCAAAATACCCCATTTCTAACCATGTCTAAAAGGTACAATCTTTTTCCCTTTTCCACGATTCTCTTGTCTTGACTGTGCTACCTAAAACTCCATGGGAGAGCTTCATCTTATACTTTACCGTCCTCCACCCTACAATCTCTCCAATGAAACACAAACTCACAGTCGTGGTATGTTTCTCCCACACTTACCAAACTACGGCAGCTCCATATTTGTCACACATGGTGATATTTTTATAGTGAACTAAAGAAAAACACTGACACGCACTTAAACTGTAATTAAGTAAGAACAGACGAAAACTTATCTTCTGATGATAACTTTCATTGGCGTGCAGACATAAGTTTTAGCTCGCAGAAGACGTGAAACGACTGAAAACTAAAATAGCCCGATACTTTTATCAACAATATTAAACATACACTATCAGGAAACGAGAAAGCACTGCAATCTATCCAAAACAACATGTACCATTCCGCACTGCCGGTACTGATGCCAGAGCGCTTAGAGCATGCGGCCAGCCACCACGACTGCCAGCTGCCAACTGTCCAACTAACAGTCGTCATTTCCCTCTCCATAATTGAAGATCTCCTACACTGAAGCAGAAATTCTTTCATCCTCAGGATGTCCTCTTTTATTCGGTGTAGGTGCTGAGCGTATAAATAACTTTTTATAGTGATAGTCATGATACTTTGCACCTGCACCATGTAGATTCTCAGCAAAGCAGATCTGTCTTCGGATGGTGTCTCCTCATTCATCCACTTTCTGCTGTGTATGAACGAACTGTAATTTAACTATCCTAACTAATGGATCGAACGCTGTGAATTTTTTACTGCAATTGTCGGGAATTTCTCCTCTGCTCATCAAGCTTATGCAAAGGAGACAGTTTTACAACCAAATTTCACTTCGGGAACGCAAACGTGTGACTTCCTGTAATATTCCTTTGAAAAAAACTTCTCTTAGGAACCTGTCAATTGAGTGAGATCTTGGGTACTCTTTTCCGCAAGAGGGATGAATGACACCATGTTTCTCGTCTGTTAGTGAAATCTTCAACATTCACATATTTTCTCAAATAACTTGCATTTTCCAAACCAATCCCTAACCCACCAAAATTACATAACCTGCCAGTCCAAAAAGTTTCAAGACTCAATTAATAAAAAATTTGGGAAAGTTACAATGGTGGTTTTAATGCGACAGGTGTTCTATATAGTCTCCCCCCCCCCCCACCTCCCCACCCCACCCACCCTCACACACACACACACACACACACACACACACACACACAATTGAGTACAAGGCACATAATGGAAATACAGCCAAGTGAAACCGTCAGAAAATTCCTTTGTTGGAATGTTGCTCAGCTCGCACATCACAATGGCTTGAGTATCAGTTACGTCGTCAAAGCGTTGACCCTTCATGTGGATTTATACACATTGTTGTTTTGTGGTAGATTCGTTTTCATAAGACCAAGTCTCGTCACCCGTGACGATTTTTCCATCTAAGAATTGTTCGCATTTTGCATTTCAATCGTTGTGTTTGTTCATGAGTCAAGGTGTGCAGGACAAACTTTGCACACACTTTTCTCCTCTTCAAAAAACTATGCAGAATGTCTCTAACATTTGATTTAAAGATGTTGCTCCACTGCGATTTCTGACACCACAACGTCGACACACAACGACTGCATGCCCACTACTTAACCTCGCCTGCTCACAGCTGACTGGTCAAATGCGCATCTGTTATTTAAAGTTGTTAATCGAAGCTGCCACCATAGTTAGTGCGCTATACACCAGGAGTAACATCAGCCTCGTAAATTTTTGGGCAGACGGTGCAGCTTACTGACATCAAACTTACGAATTAAAATCTTCTCAAAAATTGCTCATAGATGTTCAAAGCGATCAATTTGCATTTGCGAACACTTGTCCATTCGCTGTATCATACTTTGCTGGGCGCTACGCAACACATCTGCATCCACCATTGGCGAAGCAGCGTGCACACGTGTCGTGTACATCCATGAGTGGAGTGCTATAAACTTATTCCTTTAAGTGTCTGTACAAATAAAAAGTTTGTGGATCACGGTCCGGCGAACGTGGAAGCCAGAACATTGGACCTCCACGACCAATCCATTTCCCTGAAAACGCTTCATTTAAATAGTTACACACATTCATTCCAAAGTGTGGCGGTGCACCGTTATGTCAAAACAATAGCTGTGGCCGAACACCAAGTGGAACGTTTTCTAATTCGTCAGGCAAAGTATTGCAAAGAAACGTACGATACAGGGGCACATTAAACTTTTCCAGCAAGAGACACGGGCCAGAAAGCACTCCTCCCTCTTTTCCGGACCACAGGTTTATGCCGAAGCGGATATGAAAGCCACGTTCACAGGTGACGTATTGGTTCTGTTCCGATCAATAATGGCTGTCGCGGAGGTTGAAAATACCTACACGAGTGAAGCTAGGTTCGTCAGTCCGTATCACATTATTTATAAAATGTTCATTATGTTCCACTTTGTGCAAGGGCCATTTACAAAATCTTACTGGAATGCGGTATTCTGGTCGCTGGTGTTGAGCTAACGTGTAATGATATGGATGTTCTTCTTCATCGCGCAACACATCAGCGCCCAGTCTTTGAGATATCTGGAACAACCTTGCAATATCGCGGTTATTTCAGGGAGGTGATTGGAGAACGGTTTCAAGTATCGCGTTCTCTGTTTGCGGAGTATGTCTAGTTCTTGGAGGACCTATGCCCATTACTTGTGTACGAAGATTGCCGACTTTCCAACTCCTTGCTCCAGACAACGAAATACACTCCTACCAGGATGGCACCTTTGAGGGTACCGTGTAGCATACGCACAAGCAGCAGAAGCAGCTTGGTTATCGGATGTACCCAGCACCAAAAGCATATCGAATTTTTCATAGTTTGTGTACTCCATCGGGAAGCCACCCCTACATGATCTTTGCAGGACCAGTTACGGTCGTGCACTGCGCGGTTAGTAGACATGTGCAAGCAGTTTAATGGATCCAATTGCCATATGATAGGCTATTTTCACGTGACAAACTGATGTCCTACTCACAAGGGAAACTCCCCATCTCACCCCCTCAGATTTAATGGTAAGAGGGTTCAGTGGGCAACCCGTCAACAACTGAACACAGATCAAGTATGAAAACAGGAAGAAATTGTACTGATCTGATTTGATCCATTACAAATACACTCCTGGAAATGGAAAAAAGAACACATTGACACCGGTGTGTCAGACCCACCATACTTGCTCCGGACACTGCGAGAGGGCTGTACAAGCAATGATCACACGCACGGCACAGCGGACACACCAGGAACCGCGGTGTTGGCCGTCGAATGGCGCTAGCTGCGCAGCATTTGTGCACCGCCGCCGTCAGTGTCAGCCAGTTTGCCGTGGCATACGGAGCTCCATCGCAGTCTTTAACACTGGTAGCATGCCGCGACAGCGTGGACGTGAACCGTATGTGCAGTTGACGGACTTTGAGCGAGGGCGTATAGTGGGCATGCGGGAGGCCGGGTGGACGTACCGCCGAATTGCTCAACACGTGGGGCGTGAGGTCTCCACAGTACATCGATGTTGTCGCCAGTGGTCGGCGGAAGGTGCACGTGCCCGTCGACCTGGGACCGGACCGCAGCGACGCACGGATGCACGCCAAGACCGTAGGATCCTACGCAGGGCCGTAGGGGACCGCACCGCCACTTCCCAGCAAATTAGGGACACTGTTGCTCCTGGGGTATCGGCGAGGACCATTCGCAACCGTCTCCATGAAGCTGGGCTACGGTCCCGCACACCGTTAGGCCGTCTTCCGCTCACGCCCCAACATCGTGCAGCCCGCCTCCAGTGTTGTCGCGACAGGCGTGAATGGAGGGACGAATGGAGACGTGTCGTCTTCAGCGATGAGAGTCGCTTCTGCCTTGGTGCCAATTATGGTCGTATGCGTGTTTGGCGCCGTGCAGGTGAGCGCCACAATCAGGACTGCATACGACCGAGGCACACAGGGCCAACACCCGGCATCATGGTGTGGGGAGCGATCTCCTACACTGGCCGTACACCACTGGTGATCGTCGAGGGGACACTGAATAGTGCACGGTACATCCAAACCGTCATCGAACCCATCGTTCTACCATTCCTAGACCGGCAAGGGAACTTGCTGTTCCAACAGGACAATGCACGTCCGCATGTATCCCGTGCCACCCAACGTGCTCTAGAAGGTGTAAGTCAACTACCCTGGCCAGCAAGATCTCCGGATCTGTCCCCCATTGAGGATGTTTGGGACTGGATGAAGCGTCGTCACACGCGGTCTGCACGTCCAGCACGAACGCTGGTCCAACTGAGGCGCCAGGTTTAAAATGGCATGGCAAGCCGTTCCACAGGACTACATCCAGCATCTCTACGATTGTCTCCATGGGAGAATAGCAGCCTGCATTGCTGCGAAAGGTGGATATACACTGTACTAGTGCCGACATTGTGCATGCTGTGTTGCCTGTGTCTATGTGCCTGTGGTTCTGTCAGTGTGATCATGTGATGTATCTGACCCCAGGAATGTGTCAATAAAGTTTCCCCTTCCTGGGACAATGAATTCACGGTGTTCTTATTTCAATTTCCAGGAGTGTAAATAACTTATCTGCTACCAGTCACGATTTTCTTTATTTTATTTTTCGCACCACGCGTTTCGCGAAATGATTCACATTTTCAAGTGCGTTTTTTGTGTTTGTTATGTTATTATTATGTGATGTTGTCGATGTGTGAGATTCTGCTTCATTTGGTTGACTTTACTGCCATATATAAGAAAACACGGGATTTTTAGATGGCTGTCGATCTTTTGTCGTGAAGTTACTGCCGAGATTTAGAAGAATTTGTACTTACAGGTTCCTTATGGTCCATTTGTGCAGAGTCTCACACACACTAAACATAACACACAACTTGTTGTACACTTTTAAACATCGAAAACATTTCACATAAACAAAACAGTGACACAGATGTTCTTACAAGTAGTCAACAGAGATGACATTATAGGTCTTCCACAGAGTATGATATGCTGATGTACAGAGGTTATTTATCTTAATAATCTGGATCATAATTTACTTATGTCTGTTTTATATTGTGCTTATTTCTGTGTGTTACTATTTTTATTTAAGTATACAATCGAAACATCTGAAGAAATTCACTGATTCACTTTCAAGTTTTTCGTTTAATATTTTATCTTCATATTTTCTCTAAAGTGAATATATCTTCAGTTCTTCTAGCAAATCCATTTTATGTCCTTTATTTAGTCGGTGGGATACTTTGACATTTTGCTCCATTTTTCCAAATGGGTGTCCTATATTGTGTACATGTGTTGCTATGGCTGATGTAGTGTGTCTGTTGTGTGTATAGACTTTTATGTGTTCTGTGTACCTGGTGT
Organism: Schistocerca nitens; assembly: GCF_023898315.1. NCBI lineage: Eukaryota > Metazoa > Arthropoda > Insecta > Orthoptera > Acrididae > Schistocerca > Schistocerca nitens. The sequence continues at coordinate 784,129,123 of NC_064616.1, forward strand.
TGAAATTTCGACCTGTTTGTCCTAGGTAGAACATGGAGCATTCCTGGCATGTGACCTTGTATATTCCAGAGTCTGAGTATGGATCATGCTTACACGAATCTTTTTTGTTAACATTCACTGTATTCCCAAATTCACGAGCCTTCATCAATTTGAGGACCAATAATAATTATAGTTTCCACTTTTCCTTGACTGATAACGGTAAATTTCATAGAAAAATACTTAGAGCAGAATCCATCTTGTGGAACAGTCCTTAAAACTGCTTCATCAAGGTTAATTCGACATGTATTAGTGGAAGCAAGCGGTTTATGCTAGATATTTCAAGTCCCAGGCATAAAATGTGTCTGGGTTTTTACTTTGCTCACATACCCCACTCACGTAGAAAAGCAAGGCATTTTCGTGTATCCAGCTTGCTAGCCTGACAAAATTTCTATAGTTATGATTCATCATATCGGTAGGAACAAATACAGTCTTTTATAACTGAATACTTTAATTATTTGTATCCACCAAACATGTTTCACCTATTTATGTTTGACTCCTTCGTAAGTAAATAATATAATGAAAGTTATTTATTTATATGTATTATGATAGTAGACATGTAGTGATTTTTGGTAGCTCAATTACATTCTAGCTCTTCAAAAAAAATTTTTTTACACTTACACTATGTGATCAAAAGTATCTGGACAGCCCCAGAAACATACGTTTTTCATATTAGGTGCATTATGCTGCCACCTACTGGCAGATACTCCATATCAGCGACCTCAGTAGTCACTAGACATCGTGAGAGAGCAGACTGGGGCGCTCAGCGGATCTCACGGACTTCGAACGTGGTCAGCCGTTTGGGTATCACTTGTGTCATACGTCTGTACGCGAGATTTCCACATTCCTAAACATCCCTAGGTCCACTGTTTCCGATGTGATAGTGAAGTGGAAACGTGAAGGGACACGTACAGCACAAAAGTGTATTGGGCGACCTCGTCTGTTGACTGACGGTGCCCGCCGACAATTGAAGAGGTTGGTTGGTTTTGGGAAGGAGACCAGACAGCGTGGTCATAGGTCTCATCGGATTACGGAAGGATGGGGAAGGAAGTCGGCCGTGCCCTTTCAGAGGAACCATCCCGGCATTTGCCTGGAGTGATTTAGGGAAATCACGGAAAACCTAAATCAGGATGGCCGGACGCGGGATTGAACCGTCGTCCTCCCGAATGCGAGTCCAGTGTCTTACCACTGCGCCACCTCGCTCGGTCAATTGAAGAGGATCGTAATGTGCAATAGGCAGACATGTACCCAGACTATCACACAGGAATTCCAAACTGTATCAGGATCCACTGCAAGTACTATGACAGTTAGGCGGTAGGTGAGAAAACTTGGATTTAATGGTCCTTTTCGTGGTGCCAAGTGTTCTGTATATGTTAGATGCACATCGTACAGGTCAAAAAATGGTTCAGATGGCTCTGAGCACTATGGGACTTAACATCTGAGGTCATCAGTCCCCTAGAACTTAGGAGTACGTAAACCTAACTAACCTAAGGACATCACACACATCCATGCACGAGGCAGGATTCGAACCTGCGACCGTAGCGGTCGCGTAGTTCCAGACTGTAGCTCCTAGAACCGCTCGGCCACACCGCCCGGCCGTACAGGTCACATGAAGACATTTCATTGAACTTAAATCTGTAATGTAGCACATTGCACGTGGGCTTCCTAACACGCTGTAGGGCAGTCTGAGGGATCATGGAAGCTGTAGAGGCTGAGAGTGGAATATGGCGGGGATGGAGGGAGAGTAGGTGGGAGGGCTGTGTGTGTGTGTGTGTGTGTGTGTGTGTGTGTGTGTGTGTGTGTGTGTGTGTGTTTTATGGTTAGTTACAAATTAATGAGAATATTGTCCTTCTGCTATTACTTTGTTGTCATGTAACATGTTTTCACATTTATGTATGGCTTTTTGGATGTAATATTTTTGATGTAGAGAGAGTATCTCCTTTTTTTCGTTATGGCATAACATTGCCATGTCTGTTTTTATCCCAGTGTGGTGGTGATATGTCAACGGCCTTTGCCGCAGTGGTAACACCGATTCTCGTCAGATCACCGAAGTTAAGCGCTGTCGCACTTGGATGGGTGACCATCCCGTCTGCCGAGCGCTATTGGCAAGTGGGGTGCACTCAGCCCTTGTGGGCCGGCCGGGGTGGCCGAGCGGTTCTAGGCGCTACAGTCTGCAACCGCGCGACCGCTACGGTCGCAGGTTCGAATCCTGCCTCGGGCATGGATGTGTGTGATGTCCTTAGTTTAGTTAGGTTTAAGTAGTTCTAAGTTCTAGGGGACTGATGACCTTAGAAGTTCAGTCCCATAGTGCTCCGAGCCATTTGAACCATTTGAATCAGCCCTTGTGAGGCAAACTGAGGAGCTACTTGCTTGAGAAGTAGCGGGTCCGGTCTCGTAAACTGACATACGGCCGGGAGAGCGGTGTACCGACCACATGCCTCCCCATATCCGCATCCAGTGACGCCTTCGGGCTAAGCATGACACGGCGGCCGGTCGGTACCGTTGAGCCTTCATGGCCTGTTCGGCGGAGTTTAGTTTTTTTAGTGGTGGTGATATGTTCTGCACATATAGAGTGGATACAGTCATTATTCAGTGGTCTTGTATGCTCTTTGTACCTGATATTAAAAATGGCTGCAAATATTAACACAATTTCTATAGTCAAAAATAAATTAAATTTTATTTCATCACGAAAAAACTGTACATGGTAGAAAAAAAACTAAGAACAGTTGCTAAATCAGCACAAAAGTTTAGTTAAGAATACATATTTATTTTCAATCGTCTCATATAACGCAGACTGTTGGAACAATATAAATCCCAAAAAGAATTGCAAATCTATCCGCAGTGTATTGTGAGCTTAGAGCATGTGACAGTGTGGATTGTGAACCGCCTGTCTGAGAGGAATGTCGAATATGACGGCCTTCTTAGTGCCGACATCAGGTTCCACACGCTCTGCTCCTTTCATTTCTATACTGCTAAGACATACAGTCTACATTTTTACTATGGCCAACGAACAACCATGAAAATTCCACATCACCCTCGGATTTGGAGTAATGACTAGAAACACCCCTCTTCCCTTCGAGAAATCGGCGTTTCACACTCTGCCACTTCGTTCGTAAAGCACTTGTACTATCTGTGGCGCACGCCTAAAGATCACTGGAGCTCCTATGGTAAAAATCAAAATGTATGTTCCTTGTCAAGTAGCACGGAAGAATCTCATTCTGCCTGCTGACGCACATCCTGGCCTGTTATAACCAACGCACACGGAGCTCGCAGTACGGCAGAAGTGGCCTCGCCTGAGTTGTGGCGTGGGCGAAAGCCGCGCGTCAAGTAAGCCAGGTCGTGGCGGTTTCTCTCGTACAGCCGCTGCTGCTAGTGCTGCTGGTGACGGTAGCCGGCACGCGGTAGGGATGGCGGTTGTCGCGAAACATCTGGTTTTCGGTTATATCGGTTTTTTCCAAGCCAATTTAACCTATTAAAACTACTCAAAATAACCTGTTTCTGAAATAACAGATTTTCAGTTTTTTATTCCTATTATTTCCTGTAGTAAACGTAGAAATCGACCAAAGATTGAAAAATTTTGATTCTCTCAGCTTCACCTTACATGGAAGCAACATATTTAATGAAATAGGCAAATAGAAGATAACTTAGTCTTTCTCTAAAAGTGATAAATGGTTGAATACTACAAAAAATCACCAGTATTCTAAAACTGATTCAAATTTTTTTTAAAACCCTGCTCAAAAATCATGTAATCGGGAATCATACCACTATTCGGACATTACGAATAGTCAGTACTAAAGCGTGCCAACGGCCTTGCCGCAGTGGTAACACCGGTTCCCGTCAGACCACCGAAGTTAAGCGCTCTCGGGATTGGCTAGCACTTGGATGGGTGACCATCCGGTCTGCCGAGCGCTGTTGACAAGCGGGGTTCACTCAGCCCTTGTGAGGCAAACTGAGGAGCTACCTGATTGAAAAGTAGCAGCTCCGGTCTCGAGAACTGACAATGACATACGGCCGGAAGAGCGGTGTGTTGACCACATGCCCCTCCATATCCGCAGCCAGTGACGCCTGTGGGCTGAGGATGACACGGCGGCCGGTCGGTACCTTTGGGCCTTCATGACCTTTTCGAGAGGAGTTAAGTTAGTATAAAGTGTGAAAACTGTCGATGAAGAGCTCTGTTATTCATGTTCATTTGTCCGTTTTCAAGAGCTACAAGCAGATAAAAGCATATTATGTAGACACATGCAGCAGATCAGCTACTGTCCGTTTTTATCGTATGTTATGAATGAAATGTTAAGTTTCTAATTTATTACTGTTAACATAATTCCTTTCTTTTGTTATTTCATAGAAATGGCAGACAAATATTTAATCTTTTGAAGCAAATGAAGCATTGAACTTCATTGCTACATCACTTCCTAAAAATATTTCTAGACTAAGACTGGTGCCATTCTGTAATACAGCGGATGCCGGGCGGCGATACAAACTACCGTACAGACCAGACTGGGCAAGTCTTGCACGCTGCACTTACACGCATACCTTAAGCCACGACACACGAGAAAAGGGACATTATTGTCTCAAAAATGCTGTAGCAATTACAACGCGTGTTAGTTTCTCATTACTGTCGGCTTTATTGTTAAAATAGCACTGATCGCTTTTCTTATTTTCTATAATAATGCAATGTTTCAAGCAAATGTGAGTCTTACGAATAAAAACTACTCTTTCTTAAAAAAGAATTTATCTGAAAACGAACAGTTTTAGCAGTGCTGCTATGGCTATTTGATACTTCGGTTTTTTACTTGGTTATTAGTAAAAAAAGTGAAACACCTGTTATAACGGGTATCAATCAAATGCCGAAAAATACCGGTTATTTAGAATTAAAATACCGGTATCGGTTTTAGCCTGTCGGTTTTTCCCATCCCTAGCACGCGGGCCTCAGCTGGGCACAAATTGGCCAGTGCTGTGGATTGCAGAACATAAGAAGTCCCACAGCTTGATTCAAGTGACACACTAAAAATGGAATGTATCCAGTGGGATGCTCTCAAAGGTCCGTACTCATTGATTTTTAATCAAGGTGATTGCGTGAGAAGAACGAAATTAAAGGTCTAACTAAAAGTCTTGTCTTAGAATAAGAGATGCAACAGGAAAAGCTTCATAAAACGAACCGTCGCCAATGGTGGTGGTTACTAATAAGTATGCCTTTAAATAAGAGTGTCAGCGTAAAGTATATGGTCGACATTTGTGAGCGACAGCAGTCACGATGAACGAAACTGCAGCAGCTAGAACTGCTTAAGAAACTAGCAACAGATGTGTGGGTACTCAAGTCACGAATTCCGGCTAAAAATGTCACTAATTTTTTTTTCCTAATCGTCAGATTTCCGGCTAATTCATTACACGTTTCTATGTCTTTTGCCAGTAATGCATCAATCTGCACTTTTCTTTTTATTCGGGCAACAGTCATTACAAGTGGAACAATTAATGGCATTCACCATGTCATCTACAGGATTTATCGCTGATAATTCTTTCCAACACTTGGAACCACGCTACCCAGTAAATGTGGAAATGAAACCTCGTACAGCTAGTTGTCGGATCTCACTTCATAACAAGTAAAGGAACGGGGCTCCTTCTATGGACGAATTAATTCCATATTGCCGTCAGATCTGCTCAGCTTCGAGATGGGGCTCAAAAATACCAAGAAATCTAAGGAATTGGTTTATGCGTCTTTCTTGGACTGCTGTTCCCTACGAAGTGTCAGAAAGAATGAATAGATGGTCTTTCCTCTTCATTTGCTCATAAAGAGCTTAAGTTACTCCACATACTTCAGAACACATGTATTCATTTTAAGCAGTAATATCCTTCAACATTCTCTCAAAGGACTTTCGTTATCAGGATGCTACTATAAGGCTTCCATTTTAGTTACATGTCTTCTACTGCTTTCTTGAAGTCAAATTTCAGAGATACCATGTACTTACCAGCTGTTTCTGGGAAAGTATGATTGTAATATCTTTCTTAAAATCAGTTAGTGCAGGCTTATATTTTAAAACCGTTAAATTACTTTATATTTCCGGTACCCCTTCAATTACCTAACAACTGATTGCAAAAATATAATCCAGATGAATGAAAACGTATAAGCTTAGTTCACCAATTTGTCTCACTTTGGGATTTAATTGAACACATTCACTATTTAGTTTTCATATACTTGAATAAAATTTGATAAAATTCTAGAGAGCTTTCAGCCGTATCAAGTGATTGCGAAACTACGAGATTTAGACTGAATGCTCCTCAGCCAATCACGTGATGACTGTCGTGTGGTTACTGCTGGCGTAGGCGTATTACCGCCTGTGACAGTCACTGGTGCACCGGTACACTTCATAATTTCCACTAGCGAAGTCCAATCAATCTTGTTAATAGCTTTCTCTAAACCTACAAATGCCTTAAACGTAGGTCTGACTTACTTTAACTTATCTTCTAATATAAGTCATAGGCCCAGTATTGTCTCGCATGTTCCTATATTTTTCCGTAATCCAAATTAATCTTCCCTAAGGTCGGTCCTTACCAGTTTTTCCCTTAATCTGTAAATAATTCTCCATCTTCTAATGACCTCCATGTCGACGAACGTTAAACCCTAAACTTCATTCCTGTTAATAATTCATGTCAGTATTTTCCAAAAATGACTTATTAAACTGATGGTCTTTTAATATTCATACCTATCCGCACTTGTCGTCTTTGACATTTGAATTACTATAGTCTTCTTGAAATCTGGGGGTATTTCGCCCGTCTCACGTATCTTGCAGACCATGTGGAATAGTTATGTCATGACTAGCTCTACCAGGGACCCTAATAATTCTGAGGTTAAGTGGTCTACTCTAGGTGCCTTGTTTTGACTTGGGTCGTTCAGTACTCTGACAAACTCTTCTCGCAATATCATATCTACCATCTCGCCTTCATCTACTTTCTCTTTCATTTCTATAATATTGTCTTCCAAGTTCGTTCCATTAAGTAGCCCTTTACAATGTTCCTTCCATATTTCAGCTTTGTCTTCTTTACTTTGGGTTGCCACCTGAGCTCTTACTATTCATGCAGCTGCTTCTCTTTACTCTGAAAGTCTCTTTAATTTTCTTATAGGCTGTCATGCAAATTTCCCTTCGTCACGCAAGCTTCTGCTGCGTTACATTTGTACTCTAACGTACGTATTTTGTATTTTCTTTCAGTCGCATTTTTCAGTCGCCTATATTCCCTTTCCCATGCTTCACGTGCTGCATTTTTATATTTTATCCTTTCGTCTGAGTTACCTAAAGATTTCTACTAGTCCTGGTCTCTCTGTCTATTTCATCTGCTGCTTTGACTATTTCATTTCTCAAATCTACCCATTCGTCTTCTACCTGAAACTTTCCGGTGTCTCCATGTCTCTTCCACGCACACACTCTTCTTTCATAATTCTTAAATCAAGTGCTAGGAACGATAAAATTTCGATTTGAGCAAATGTCTACCAGATAATTTTCCCCTGTTTGAGTCAACTGTTGTCTAATGGTTCCTTTGAAACTCTCGGCAACTTATGGTTCTTTCAGTTTACCCACATCCAATCTCCTTAGTTCACTGCATCTCTCTAATTCCTTCAGTTTTAGTCAGCAGTTCATAGCCAATAAATTACGGTCAGAGTCTAAATCTTCTCCTGGAAACGTCTTGAAATTTAAATTTTGGTTTCATAATCTTTGACTTAACATTATATAATCTACCTGAAACTTTTCGGTGTCTCCATGTCTCTTCCACGCACACACCCTTCTTTCATGATTCGTAAATCAAGTGTTAGGAATGATTAAATTTTGATCTGCGCAAATGTCTAACAGATGATTTTCCCTTGCATTCCTTTTCGTCAGTCCATGTTATCCTACCATTTTTCCTTCTCCTTTTCCTGTTATCTAATTCAAGTCGCCCATCACAACTAAATTTTCGTCTTTCTTCTGTTAATGTTAATCCTGTTAAAGTGTGTACCAAAGGAATTATTCATGTCAAGGCTCATGATACATTATACATCCTGAATAGCCTCCTCATCCAGAAGTGTATGTGTAATTTCAGTGGTTATTTTATATATCCTAGCTATTTTAGAATTTTAAATTAGGAGCGCTCTAGATTTTAGTTGAGTGGCATTTATTGTACTACATTGCCTAACAGAGAAGGTATCCTAATTACTGACAGTTTTCAAGGTAATCATACATAAATATAATGACTCCTTGCGTCGAAGTTATCAGAATTTACTATCAACTGAAAAGTGACTTTGCAGTGCAAACTTTGCTCATGTAATCATATTTGGATACATGACTACTCTGACAAAACAGACAACTCTAGGTACACTTGAAGCCTCAGTCAACAGCAAGGAAACTATTTCATCATCGAAAAGCAATAGTTCAATGTCTTTTGCACTGATAACGAGATATTCACCCTTATATGTTTTTAAATAAAGGAAGAATGAATTACATGAGTTCCATCTATGCCATGTCTGATATCACCGTTCAGATGACACATAATGACACATCTTGATTCATTTAGATGTTTGGCTTTCGTCTGAAATTTATCTATATTCTGACTACGAAAATTTTGTGAATTTACGCTAGTAGATGTTATACGAGTTCATATTACCTTACAAATATTTTTATCCAAGAAACTCGGTCAGTTTGAGTTCTTGCACGAAACATTGTTTTAGTGACTGCCTATTCTGTGCCAGAATCATTAGAAATTACATTGGTTGTAATCATGCTAGGAAATGCAGCTACAATAGTCACATAAACGACATTTCGGTAAATTTACAAAGCCAGTCTAGTTTCATACAAAACAATGAGAGTCAGATTAATTTCGGAACTGTTTCATTTATTTCAGTTCTTGGTTATGCTTGTTATTCTAAGAAATAGTGTCTGACTGAAGAACGACTGAATGATAAAGATCACATTTCCTGCAACAAGACACACCATGAACCTCAATATGTCACTGCCCAGTATTTTGTGTGTGTGTGTGGGGGGGGGGGGGGGGTGCAGTGTTTTATGATCCTTCCATGTGAGGTTATTAGAGACGCAGCACAGAGGAAGAAGGAGTAGAAAATTGGCCCTGTCCTTTTCATAGAAAATGTTCCGACATTTGCCTTACGCGATCCGGGGAAACAGCAAAAATCTAAATCAGGATGGCTGGACAGTCATTAGTCCGCCCGACTGTGTCCCCAGTGTCTTACCACTGGGCTGTATCATTCAGTGGGAGTGTGTGTGTGTGTAAGAGAAGATTATATAAATATATTCCCTTTTCAGAAATAGGGAGCACAAGATCAATTTTTCAGTGGCGACTGCAGATATTTTATTTTATAACTTCATGAATCTGGGAGGAAATTGTAGATTGTTTCTTATTATCTCGTATCACCTGCCCACAATTCCAGCGCAGCTGACATTTGGTTGATATGGCCCTGTTGAGACACGCATTCGGTTTATGCACTGTAATAGTGAATTAACTTACAGTGCAGTCAGTACTTTTCCTGGTTAATGTAATGTTCGATATTTCAGTCAATACAATAACGTGGGGAAAATTGTATTTGGTAATAACTGACAAAAAAGAAAATGTCTCGGAAGCTTTCTGCCACCATGAGAATAGAAAACCAGTGCAAGTATTAGAAACTGTAGGAATATATCATCGATACAATCAATAAAATCACGGAAAGCATGAAAGAGTGCTATTTCATTTCTACTATGGGAACTCCTTATAAAAATATTTAAATTTTCTGGAATTTGGCAGACTGAGCATTAGAAACTTTTATTTTTTCCAGAATCGAAAAAGCGGCACCAACCGAAGCGCATTACATTCTGAATTTTTATTTTGTACCTGACGATATAGCAGAATAAACTGTTAGTGCTGTCTTGCAGGTCAGCACTGAGGTGCTTGGTGGGAGACAGGAACACTTCCATTGTGAATGCGGGCGGATGGCACTGTTTTAGAGTCATTGACCTTGTCTCCACATCTGTATATGAAATGTGTCACGGATGTTTCTCGTCCGGATTCATGTTACACTGTAGTTCCTTCCGCAGCATAGGGCTAGTAACGGTTAGTGATAGTAGGCCAGTGGATTGGCAGACCAAATCTCTTCTTTTGGAATTTAACGACTCCAGAAATGCTCATAAGAGGAGTCCATTGCTAACAATACTCAAAATTAGATAACGTATTGAAATTATAAGTTGTTAATATATATAGATGGTAAAAAAATTTAAAGCAATATAGGCCTATATTCGTCTTATTTTCCGACAGATATAAAATGTTGGAATGAATCGTAACACATAATGTCGTTTATTACACAGATTTTAAAAAAATGACCTACTGAAATACCATGGACATGATTACGCCTAATTTACGGCGTGGTTTGCGTCACGTCAGTCCCTGTATAGCGACAGTGGTCCACAATAGAAATTATGTGCAGAAATGTCAGTGTAAATAATGTTTGCCTCCGATGACACACTTTTCGACCATGAAGTGTATAAGTGCTAAAAACGAAAAACTTATTTTGTGTTAATATAACCAAACCAGAGTAAAACATTTCACATTCTTTCCATATATATCACCCTTTTGTCCTCTCCTACTGTGGATCCTGAATGCTAACGCTTTTCCACTTTACTAGCTTTTTTATACGACTAGATGAGTTATGAGATAAAACAAGGGAATTAGCAATGTGGTTTAGCTTATTCCCAGCAACACGTGTTCACATGTTAGACAACATGAACGAGGAACGAGTTTTCTGTGTAGTTAAGACAAGATTTTTCGACACTGTGAAAATCTAGTCAGTCTCATATTCGTTAATGACCTCTGCAGGTGAAGCGAGAAATCTTCGTTACTGTTCTGGAGAGAGTCCAGCGGGAGGTGGTTTCGTCGTTGCACTCGTCCGATCTGTACATAAAATCTCAAACATGTAGCGGTACCATGGTTAATGAATGTAGCGTGCTGTGCTGGGTGCGCGTTGCTTTGGATGAGTATGTGCTGAAGGGAGGATAGAAAACGAAACTCGGTGCCTCCTGAATAACACTACGAGGGCAGGTGATTTTAACGTAAAGGAGAAGTAAAGTAAAGAAAACAATTATGTTCTCTGTGTTTCGTAGAATTATTTTCGTTTTACGGGCATTATTTTAATATCTGCAATGAACTCAAAAAATGGTCTGTGTATTAAACAGGACTTCTATGCGGGTTATTCGTAAATGGACTTTTTCCTTCTTGGCGTTCGTCGTTTCTAGCAGGAAATATGAATTACATTATAGTTTTTAGACAGATAATAAAAAGTATTATTTTGTTGTTTACGCTATTTTGACACCCGTCATATTATTTTCAGTGGACTAGCACGTTGCTTTCTGCGGTAATAGCAGTTACAACTGTGAAATGTTAGGCAGCAGTGCGCTGTTGTTATCTGAGCTCGTCGGTTCTGACGAACATTTTCGCTTGAAATTAACCATCTCGCAGTCAACTGCGACTGCGCGATAATCGATGCGTGGCTAGCCGTGTGCAGCCAGTCAAGCACGGAGGATCGTGGTCAGACTAAAAGCAAGCGGAAGAAAGCGAAGGAGAAAGGACGGGGAAAGTGCGGCCCACTGGCACATGGAAAAGCCTCATGGTTTAGCCACTAGACCCACTTCGACTTCGCGAACTGGTTGCTTCACTGTTTTATTGTAACCGACTGCACAGCTGCACAGTTAAATTTACCCACTATCTAAATTAGCTTCATATTACGCTGTAAGAGTTTCCTATTCGCATTGTATCTCTGGAGTATATTTATATGGTGGCTTAACTAAACTTCAACAGTAAACACACTGAGATGCGCAACGGCGCTCTTTTAGAGCCTGCCACTGGAGTTCGATGAGAATCTCCGTGACGCTTTCGCACTTTCTGAACGAACCCGTGGTGAAACACTGTTCCTATTGGCATCTAGTCTATTTCTTCTATCAGTGCCATCTCGTAAGGATTCCATTGTATCTGAGACTGACATCCACCTTTCCTATGATCAGTGCTCCTATACTTAGAAGTTTCATGGATGTGACTGTTTCCAATGATTGTTCGGAAATCGTGTAATGAAAAAAAATATTTTTTTTTTCTTTCTCTCTCGGTGATATGCTTTCATGTACTTCTTCTTCTGAGAGGCTGTGACAAACACATAGTAATAGAGCTGTTTCAGTTTCTATGATCAGCTGGCAGTAACCGTTAATGTATAATTTTATGGTAAATTTGTAGAATATTGCCGGCCGGAGTGGCCGAGCGGTTCTACTCGCGCGACCGCTACGTTGGCAGGTTCGAATCCTGCCTCGGGCATGGATGTGTGTGATGTCCTTAGGCTAGTTAGGTTTAAGTTGTTGTAAGTTCTAGGGGACTGATGACCTCAGCAGTTAAGTCCCATAGTGGTCAGAGCCATTTGAACCATTTTTTGTAGAATATTCTAATATATTTTAGCATGTCCATCCAACACATACTGAACTCACACGCAAAGTTTTGGCTGGTGACGCACCGCCGTTTTGGCCACTGACGGGTGAATCTGGCCTACCGACCGCCATGTCATCCATCAGCCAATGGCGTCATGTAGATGTGGTATGGAGGTATGGGGATCAGCTCACAGCACTGCCGGCCGTTGTTGGGTTATCAGAGCTGATGCCGCCGTTACTGCGTCAAGTAGCTGCTTGGCATCACGAAGCTGAATGTACCCCGTTCCAGTCTTCCCACAAAGGAGAAATCCCTAGTAGCGTCCGGATCGAACCCGGGTCTTCGACATGACTGTCAGTCGTGTGGACCAGACGGACTTAAATGACTATGCTTTCCATAAAACAAGCTAAGCGTGACAGATAGCGTATGATTTCACGCTACATCACACTGGCAGACGCACGAAGCGTGCCGACTTAACAACACTATAAATAGTACATTCGTTGTTTCTCCGTTTTTTCTACATTACCTCTGTCAGTTCAGTATTACGGAAACAGCCGGAAGCACCGACATGATACAGTGATCATATGAGTTCAAATCTCGCATGTATAAACGCGATTTCAAAGCCGGAGCCTATAGTCTTCCATCAAATTACCTACAAAACTCAAATATATTCGGGAGATGTATTGGAAATTCATTACGAGTAACATTAAATTTTTAAATATGTCACGAATTCCAAGATATATGATTATAATCATTTTGGATCTTCATTATGTTATGAATGGTCCACACATCATTTGGAATACTATGGACGTTAATCATCTCGGACTATACTAGACATCATGGCGGAAACAAAAGAGAACAGCTACGCTATCGTCACCAGAGGGTTTAACGCACATGCATAATGGCAGTGGCTTTCAGATGTTCCACTGGAAGTGGGTCATCTTGATACGACATTTCTGCAAGCGCATCTCCGCGTATCCCACAAAATGGCTAATTAAACACCACCTAACGAGCCACTTCTTTATGCACTCTGACCTCCGCATTGTGTCTGCTTCAGATTTCACTTTCCTTTAACTTTTCAGCATACTGTCTTACAGTTCCAGGAGGGAAGTTCACCTACTGTAATATTTTACAGATTAGTTCCTGTATTATTAAAGTTTCCGGACTTTACTGACACGCTCCGTGGAACATATTATTGCGTTTCCAAGTAATCGCCATCCTCAACCTCTGATTGGAGTGGCCGGATTACATTAGTGACGCAACTGGTAAAAGAGAATTTAAAATATTTATTTACTTTTGTAATTGTACTCTGAAACAGGCAATATTTGCAGTCTCGAGTCACTGCAGAACAGTTAACATTTTTAACACGCTTTTTGTCATAGGCTCCTCGTGACTGTTGGTTCTGGGTTTAAGCATACTTTTACAAGTAATATATTATCACAATAATTTCATTTTTCTATTTACGTCCAACGCGATTCAGGGCTACAACTCGATTTTCAAGGAGCACATTTGCATTTCTGGGCGTTACATCTGCTTCATTTTGTCACGTAGCAGTAAGTGAATTAAGAATTGTTAATGTTACGTGAAAAGCGGCTGAGACAAGAATTAACGAAAACATAAACCCTTATTGGTGATTGTCTTTATTTGGATATAATATGTTCGTCTCCTGCATTGATGAAAAACTTTTACTTACTTACACTTCAAATGATTAACCGTATTTTTATTGCACTATATGACTTAAATGACATAATTTAGTTTGTGTTTCAATACCGTTTTAAACTAATATGTGTCATATTAGTTTCGTTTGCATAAACAGACAAAATAAAGTAAAATTACTCAGATGAATAGTGGTTTCAACAGTCTTGCACGTGGTTAGGAATGTTTGTTAGCATTTTCGATGTCTCAAATCATTCGTGATAATATCCTGTTTCCATCAATAAGTAGGCAATTAATACATTAAAGTGTGTAATCAAGTAAGATGAGCGTACTACATTTTCCATGAAAACAAATGTAATGAAATGAAATATCTACTGCAGAGAGCTGATGGGGGGGGGGGGGGGGGGAGATGGCAATGCGGTGACGAATCGGACTGGCGTGTGACGTGATGGGTGAGAAGGCATGAGAGGCAGCCAGGGGAGAGGTTGGAAACGCTTGAGAAGAGCGGGAGTATTTGTGTTTCAGAAACGAAGAATGTAATTGCCTTCATTCATCGTTGTAAGGCAGTTGTACATTGCTGAACATAGAAAGTATTCTGTTGTTTTCATTGTTCGTTTGTTCGTTCGGCATGTCAATGGGTAGGAGAATCTGCTCCCTATGTACACTATGTGATCAGTAGTATCCGGATACCTGGCTGAAAATTATTTACAAGTTCGTGGCACCCTCCATCGGTAATGCTGGAATTCAATACGGTGTTGGCCCACACTTAGTCTTGATGACAGCTTGCATTCTCGTAGGCATACGTTCAGTCAGGCGCTGGAAGGTTTTCTTGGGGAATGGCAGCCCATTCTTCATGGAGTGCTGCACTGAGGAGAGGTATCGAAGTCGGTCGGTGAGGCCTGGCACGAAGTCGGCGTCCCAAAACATCCCAAATGTGTTCTATACGATTCAGGTCAGGACTCTAAGGAGGCCAGTCCATTACAAGGATGTTATTGTCGTGTAACCACTCCGCCACAGGCTGTGCATTATGAACAGGTGCTCCATTGTGTTGAAAGATGCAGTCGCCATCCCTGAATTGATCTTCAACAGTGCGAAGCAATTAGGTGCTTAAAACATCAATGTAGGCCGGTGCTGTGATAGTTCCACGTAAAACAACAAGGGGTGCAAACCCCCTCCATGAAAAACACTACCGCACCGTAACACCACCACCTCCGAATTTTATGGAAGATGACGTTCACCGGGAATTCGCCATACCCACACCCTGCCGTTGGATCGCCACATTGTGTACAGTGATTCGTCACTCCACACAACGTTTTCCCACTGTTCAGTCGTCCAATGTTTACCCTACTTACACCAAGCGAGGCGTCGCTGGGCATTTACCGGCGTGATGTGTGGCTTATGAGCAGCCGCTCGACCATGAAATCCAAGTTTTCTCACCTCCCGCCTAACTGTCATAGTACTTGCAGTGGATCCTGATAGAGTTTGGAATTTCTGTGTTATGGTCTGGATAGATGTCTGCCTATTACACATTACGACCGTCTTCAACTATCGGAAGTCTCTGTCAGACACCAGACGAGTTCGGCTTGTACGCTTTTGTGCTGTACATGTCCCTTCACGTTTCCACTTCACTATCACATCGGAAACGGTGGACCTAGGGATGACTTACACCTTCTAGAGCACGTTGGGTGGCACGGGATACATGCGGACGTGCATTGTCCTGTTGGAACAGCAAGTTCCCTTGCCGGTCTAGGAATAGTAGAACGATGGGTTCGATGACGGTTTGGATGTACCGTGCACTATTCACTGTCCCCTCGACGATCACCAGTGGTGTACGGCCAGTGTAGGAGATCGCTCCCCACACCATGATGCCGGGTGTTGGCCCTGTGTGCCTCGGTCGTATGCAGTCCTGATTGTGGCGCTCACCTGCACGGCGCCAAACACGCATACGACCATCATTGGCACCAAGGCAGAAGCGACTCTCATCGCTGAAGACGACACGTCTCCATTCGTCCCTCCATTCACGCCTGTCGCGACACCACTGGAGGCGGGCTGCACGATGTTGGGGCGTGAGCGGAAGACGGCCTAACGGTGTGCGGGACCGTAGCCCAGCTTCATGGAGACAGTTGCGAATGGTCCTCGCCGATACCCCAGGAGCAACAGTGTCCCTAATTTGCTGGGAAGTGGCGGTGCGGTCCCCCACGGCACTGCGTAGGATCCTACGGTCTTGGCGTGCATCCGTGCGTCGCTGCGGTCCGGTCCCAGGTCGACGGGCACGTGCACCTTCCGCCGACCACTGGCGACAACATCGATGTACTGTGGAGACCTCACGCCCCACGTGTTGAGCAATTCGGCGGTACGTCCACCCGGCCTCCCGCATGCCCACTATACGCCCTCGCTCAAAGTCCGTCAACTGCACATACGGTTCACGTCCACGCTGTCGCGGCATGCTACCAGTGTTAAAGACTGCGATGGAGCTCCGTATGCCACGGCAAACTGGCTGACACTGACGGCGGCGGTGCACAAATGCTGCGCAGCTAGCGCCATTCGACGGCCAACACCGCGGTTCCTGGTGTGTCCGCTGTGCCGTGCGTGTGATCATTGCTTGTATAGCCCTCTCGCAGTGTCCGGAGCAAGTATGGTGGGTCTGACACACCGGTGTCAATGTGTTCTTTTTTCCATTTCCAGGAGTGTATTTCTAACGTCTGTCTACTTCAGAATTTTGAAATACTTTTTACGCTGTGTATATTGTGACATTTATGGAGATCGAAAATCTCCTCTGTAGAAACAAACATCGATTTGGCAAATGACGGTCATGTGAAACTCAGTTTGCTCTGTTCGTGCACGAGATCGAGAGGGTATCTAGGTTGATGCTTGTTCCTCGATTTAATAAAGACGCTCGATACAGCTCCGCTCTGCCGCCAAATGTACAAAATACGAACGTACGGAATATCAGACCAGCTTTGTGACTGGGCTGAACAGGTCTTAGAAATTAGAATACAGCATCTCACAGTTAATGGAGGCGAACCTCCGGACATAAAAGTAATTTTGTGCGTACCTCAAGGGCGTGCCTTCGGACCATCAATTTCCACGATATATATGGAATGTAAGAAACTTTGCAACAGCCAAACAGGTTTAAATTTGCATATGCCGCTTTGGGATAACGTAGTGAGACATGTAGGGAATGGAATAAATGCGTCATCACCTACCTCTAAAAAATTCAAAGCTGTGCCCTCAAAGGGCAAGGTGATGCTCACTGTCTTTTCCGACGTCCAATGTTCGATACTCATCGAATTCGTTGAACTCGGAAAAACCGTTAACAGCGACGTGTACTGTGAGACACTCCGTAGTCCGCCTTACAGCCTGAACGTGTTGCCCTGCGAATTCAGCATGTTTGGTCCGCTATAAAAACATCTCAACTCGGATAACGAACTGGAGGACACAGTGGAGGACTGGCTCCTTTCACAGCCACAGGAATGCTTGGAACAGGGAATCCTTTTGCTTGTGGAACAGTGGAATAGTTGTGCTCAGGTCTCTTTTGATTACTTTTGAATAAAGACTTCAATTATACTCACAGCATTGTTTCATGCCTTTTCTTTTGAACACCCCTCAGATATAAATGATCGAATGGATAATGTCGGAACGTCCATGGGGTTGTTCGCGGATGAACGGTTATAAATGGTTCAAATGGCTCTGAGCACTATGCGACTTAACTTCTGAGGTCATCAGTCGCCTAGAACTTAGAACTAATTAAACCTAACTAACCTAAGGACATCACACACAACCATGCCCAAGGCAGGATTCGAACCTGCGACCGTAGCGGTCGTTCGGCTCCAGACTGCAGCGCCTAGAACCGCACGGCCACTCCGGCCGGCGGAACGGCTATATACGGACAAGTGGCCACACTAGAAAAATGTTGGAAGATGCAGCAAGACCTGCACAAGATCGATGATTGCTGTACGCATTGGCAGTGGACCCTCAACACAAACAAATTTACCGAATATTACATAAATAGGCGGAAAATCCATTACTGCATGATAACACGATTGCAGAACAATTATTGGAATCAGCCATATCCATTAAATATCCGGGAATATATATATGGAATTATTTAAAATGGAACGACAGTATAAAATTCGTTGTGGCCGAGCGGTTCTAGGCGCTTCAGTCCGGAACCGCGCTGCTGCTACGGTCGCAGGTTCGAATCCTGCCTCGGGCATGGATTTGTGTGATGTCCTTAGCTTAGTTAGGTTTAAGTAGTTAAAAGTCTAGGGGACTGATGACCTCAGATGTTAAGTCCCATAGTGCTTGGAGCCATTTGAACCATTTGCATAAAACCGATAGCAGGAAAGACAAATAGCAGACTGATTTTCATTCGGGTTCATTCACTTTCATTAAGGTTGCTATATAATTGTTGTGTGGAGGAATGGTGATAAGAGGAGTGTGGTGTTGTGTGCAGGCGTGGCGACCGTGCCGACGGTGCTGCAGGAGGTGGACGTGGAGGTGATCGCCAACGACCGCTGCCAGCGCTGGTTCCGCGCCGCCGGTCGCCGCGAGACCATTCATGACGTCTTCCTCTGCGCCGGCTTCAAAGAAGGCGGCCGCGACAGCTGCCAGGTGACACTCACAAATACACTCATCTCATTTTCTATCTACTTCTGCCTGTCCTCCCTCCTTTATTGACTCATATACTTCTGTTGGCAGACCCGTTCATCTACACTCATATCATAGTATACTGCGTTATTCCTAAGTACCCCCGGGGTTTCAGAAGACGACTTCGCGAAAACTAAAACACATACAGGAAACTGACACGTATCAGTTTATATAGCATGTCTCCAAGTTTCTAATCGTAATACGCACCGTGGCGTAGTTGTGGAGTGCACCACTATGATAGGCGTGTCAGAACATGTAGACAAACCATCCACTCCCTATTGTCGCATCGAATTTATAAACAGCAACCCGGTGAACAGATTTCTAAAATGAACTGCTGACTTTGCGCGTTCTCGGGCAGCAGCAGACCTGACTTTAATGATTGTCGTGCGTGTATTGGCGTTTGATGCGTCACAGATTTTGCCCATATTCAGCATTTGTAATGGGAGTTAAAAACACTGAGAGATTCTCTATTCACTGATACATGCCTGTTTTCTGCTTACAGGGGCTGAACCAAAATATTGGAACACCAAAAGCACAACACTTTACCATCCATAATATGGTGTAGGAAACCGTTTGGATTGAAAACAACTTCAGTCGTCTCGAAATGGATAAATACAGCCCCTGTATGGTTTTCAAGACAATCTTATACATCCTGCTAGTTCAGTAACGGTGATGAAGGTGCACAGCGATCACGCCCATTTATCTCCGAAGTTGACTACAAAGGCTCAATAATATTGAGATCTGGTGACGGTAGCGGCCAAGGGAGAAGCGAAACTTTATCGTCGTTCTGACAAAACCAATGTGAGCTGTGTGAACTGAGGCCCTGTCGACTTGGAACACACCATCACCCTTGGCGGAGCGAGCATTATACCATGGGATGGGCTTGATCAACTGAAACTGTCACATAATCCTTGACAATAATGCGATCTTGCAGAGTAACCATGGGCTACATGGAATACCAAGCTATGGTTGCCCCGCACTTCGTTTTCCTGTTATGAACTTCCCTTCGTGTTGTTTTGATGCTAATAGTGTTCGCAAATGAGGCATTCAGTTCAGCAGTGCCTTTTGCAGCCGTTGTCCTCTCATCTTTCGTCGCAATCCTTTGCAATGACTGTCTGTCAAGATCACTCAACATACATTTTCGTCCCCATTGTGATTTAACGGATAATGTTTACCCACTTTCCCTGTATGCGGAATAAATCTTCGATATGGTGCCTCTTGAAACGCCAAACGCTTCGGCTCCTTTGGCTACGGAAGCACCAACCATAGGAGCACCAACAATTTTCCCACATTCGAATTGACTTAGCTCCGACGTTGGAGGAGAAGAAGGGTAGGTTAGTGTACTTTATTTATTTTGGTTGGGAAAGTGAAGTAGAGATCGGTCCTAATTGCGTAATTAATCATGAGTGTCTAAAATCGAAATACAACTCAAGAACTGACGATGGCATACAGCTGGTGTTATCCTGTTGGGAAAAAATTTCACAGTACGACAATGCTGTTCCGATGGCGACTGGCACTTGCGACGGACTGAGGACATTGGAAAGGTGGTATTCGTGGTCAAATACGACAACGCAACCTACATGCTTGGCTGGCATTTGCAATAATGTTCAAGCATCCATTTTTCGCGTTGTTTCCATGAATTTGTCCCACCCCCTATCAGAACAACCCTGTATTTAGCATCACTTCATGTACTAAATTCGAACTTAACATACCATGTTACGTACATCTTTCCTGATATTTCTCCCGTCAGTAAGTACGAACTATAATTCGTCACTTTCGCGTCCATTATATTTAGTTAGGCTGTTACTTCACCTACAGCGCTAGCAAGATGCTTCACAAGTAATTTACTAATTCATTTACTGTCATAATTATTATCATCTTTTACCATTTAATGATATATTTCAGCGTAAATCCTGATAAATGAAAGTCTTTTAGTACACTTCTCTATGGATTATTAATGCTATAGACATTTGGATAAATTTTGGTGACGTAACTGGAAACTGCGCCTTTCAAGAGTAGCAGCGTCTGGCTGCATAAGGAAGAACAAAAGATGTGTAAAATATGGCCGGAGAACATATACGGTTGAAATGGTATAAGACTTCAAGCTTTCATCAGTACCCTCCATTGTCTTTGTTAGGAAAAAAACTAGCTGTGAAAGAGATGACGAATATCTACGGATGTAAAATATCCCCTACTGACCCTGTGACTAGATATTACATCGACACCACAGTGATATGTTATCCGTAAGGTCATTGTTCTCATCAAGATCTCAGAATTAAGGCATAGCAATCAATTTAGTTGCCATAATAGTTCCGCTATGTTTCATAATGGTCGTGCAACCCTTTTGCAGCGTTCTCCAAGAAGTATTAAGTTAATATAATAATAATTTCTACATTCGCTACTCCCCCACTTCTTCATCTCTCGCTCTGCAGACTGTCTAGAGACGTACGTCCTGCAGCTCACTGAGTTACCAATCCAACTCCTTTACTGATTCATTCCATCCGCATTTTGGGAAGTCTACTAGCATACAACATTTCTTTCACTCTCAGCCCTTGGTGGGCATCGAAACTCGCCATCTTCGTCACTGATGGACTCTGCCTGATTACTGACTTTACTGACTCACATGTCATTCTCTGTTACATCTTTCTTCCCTGAATTGTCGCACAGCCCTTAGTCGAAAAAGCTTACTTTTTTTCCTTCACAGGCCCATGATGTAATAATAATTGTAAAACAGCGGAAGTCAAATTAAAACGAGACAGATGCAAAAAAGTAAGTAAATTGTCATTATTTCAAAAGCAATCGCCGTAAATGTTAATACATTTATCCTACTGTGATACATGACTGCCAAGGCCTTCGTGGACCACATATTGCAAACAGTGTTTCGATTACGCTGCAGAAATTTTGCTGGGAAGCCTCTTACACATCCATCATACAGTTCCAATCTCTCCCCAACCGATTTCCATATTTTTAGTGGCCTGAAGAAAGACATTAGCGGCCGTCGATCTGCTTCGAATGATGGGGTGCGCGCCTGGATGCAGTCATGGTTCCATAGGCAGTCGTAAACATTTTCCCATGAAGGAACTGATCGTCTTGTCTCACAATGGGATAAATGTATTAACAGTTATGACGATTACTTTTGAAATAATAAAGAATTTACTTACTTTTTTCAATCTGTCCCGTTTTCATTTTACTGCCCGTTGTATTTATTAAATTAAAAATTGTTTTACAGAAGCATAATTTAATTTTCCCATTTATGTATTGCTCAGAATTTCCATTTTAAAAGAAAAAACCTCCTCGTGCACAGCCAATCAACGGTAAGCATGCACTTTCTTCCAGAACTTCAGAAAACGATTCCCTTATGGTCACGTAAGAAAATGAGTGTTAGAAAAGAAAGAGATAGCGTTTTTTTTTTCGTCCATTGATGATACAGTATTATATTACTTATGCATCTGTATTTTTGGAAGCAGATATAATGAATAATTTCTGATGTTACTACGTGAGCGTCGAATCACACTGACAGAAAATGTTGTTTCTGAAGTATATCTTCCATACATGGTCGTACTACATATCCGCATTGCGTAAAAGTGCTGTTTTTCATTCACTTTGGTACATGTGATGGAGGATCACGTTCTTTCAGCATTGTGAAAAAAGCTTATACAATTTTAATGAGCGTTACCTTACTCTTTTTCCTAATTTGTATTATTTATCATGTGGCCTACAGGGAAAAGCTATATTCACGAGAAAAAACTGATCTGAACTCTTTCGGTAATTAAAGCTTTCTATCACTTTGTGTCAGTCTGCAATGATCTCTGTATCCTGCGGTGGATGCTACTTAAAACAGAAGTGAATTACAACTTTTTTTCAGAAACCCCAATGATTTACTGTAACTCTTTGTACACAGGGCGATTCTGGTGGACCGCTGACGACGACGATGAATGGACGTAAGGTTCTGATTGGTCTCGTGTCATGGGGTATTGGCTGCGGCCGAGAACACCTACCAGGAGTCTACACCAACATACAGAAGTTCGTGCCTTGGATAGACAAAGTCATCCATTAGCTCCTGCTCGCGTGCAGACACCGATATCGTTCCAAGGAAATACATTCCACAGACTACTCAAGAGGTAACATAGTTCCTTTGAGGTCTTCCGCGTGTGGAAGTTCGTTAACGCTGTACTCATCTTGTTTTACAGAACTGTGTGAATATGTCTCGTTTTGTTTACTGCCTGTATGGGAAACCCAAGAGAGAGAATCGTTTAACTTATAGTGGTACGTTTTCTATGTGAGCGATAACAGGCAACAGACATTTGAAATAGGACATGCGTCTTTCATTCGTCGATGTGGAACACAGGGTCATGTAAAATAATAATTATTATAGCCAACGAGAGCAGGCAGTGCGGTGCAGCAAGCTCTCTGTAATACCAAACTGAAGGTACACTGTCTTTCATACAAAACCATAGGTTCGTTTTATTGATAAGATAAACCATATGTGTGAAGTACAAGTATAAGCTTCGAATTTCTCTTTAATGAAACATGTGCGATGTATTTATTTACTTCACCAGGATAACGTTAGCCGCAACGTAACATTTTGTATACTGACGCTGTTCAGCAACGTAATTATGTTTTATGTATGTATGTTTCTAGAGCGAACCGCAAACTATTAAACGACCTTTACTTATCAGTCCTGGCATCCAGAAGTAGTGTATTAAGAATGTGAGATTAAGTGTTTCTCTTTTATGTTGTAGTACATTGTATAAAACCTTGTGAGCGATGAACTGTAGGACGAAAGTTCAGCTTCTAATGAGAGATGTAAACTCTTGCATTTGTAATGGAAGCTATAATTATTTTTAACAGCATCTATACTATGCCAGTGATATTTTGTACAATAAATAATTAATTTTGTAGCTGATGTGACTGTTTTGAGTGTGCACCAAATGTCTGTACATTATTTAGTTTTTCGTAGAGATTTTAAGCAATTCCTGTAGCTCTTCTGGGAACAGACCAATCAGCAGACATCTGTTTGACATACATTTTTTTGCTGTGCACCATGTTATCACAGACCATGAAAATGACTGTTTTACGAGAACAAAATTTATAATAAATCAAACATTTTCAGTGAACTCAGATACATCTTGTGTCATGCAGACATGTGAAACAATCCACTGTATGAAACTAACATTTCGCAAAATATAAAGGGGGCTGTTATTACTATAAAAACAAAGACTTAAATGAACAAAAGTTAGATGAAAACATTAAAGACTTCAACCATGAAATGAGGCAATTGATTAGTGTAATCTATCAACCGATATCACATTAACACAAGAAAATATTTACAGCTCCTTCAAAAAACATTATGGTGTTCTATCTGTAGAAATTGTTCTTCTACACTCAAATTATAGTACAATTTGTATTTTGTGAAACAATGAAGATGAAGTGTAATTATTATTTATTCATCAAGGAATTGTCAATTTGGTAATGGAAGGATGTGGGGGGGGGGGGGGGGAGGGGTAAAAGCTGCAGAGAAAATCTAGGCTGTATTCAAGCCTAGATTTTCTCTATAAGCAGGTTCAAACGGATGGAGAGTGCGGCAGTCATGCAGAGACGAAGATGCTTATACAACATAGACTAGCTCGGAGAGCTGCTTCAAACGTCTTCAGACTACAGATCATAGTAACACAACATATTATTTACTAAGCATATTTGGGAATTATAAGAACATCCACCATGCACATTTAAAATGTAATGAATATGCAGTTGCAGTACGTAATTAATTACAAAACAAATAGCACCACACTGTAATCTACACCACTTACATTAAATTATTTATTATAATAAAACTCATGAAGAAAAAATAATGAAAACTGGTACAAAAAATTTGTGGAAGAAAAGTTGAATAATGTGAAGAATCTAAGGTTTGAATGAAATCAGGTAATTTTTGGGAATGTGGTCCATCTACGCACTTAAATGAAAGGCTCTTTGTTTTGTTCCATATACTTTTCACCTCTTTTTGTTTATGAAGGTTCTTCCGTCACTTGTAATAGATGTTTGTTTTATGCATATAATAACTGCATCATATAATGACTCCGGTAAGCTGCTATATTACAACTGTTCACTTTCTTGCTTGGTAAGAAACAACTTTATGGAGGACAAGTTTTGTTAGGTTAAATTAGTATTTTGTTCTATTTATGAATCTGTGATAGTATTCCATGTGTGTCATCCTGGAGTTGTATTTATTTGGTCTGCATACAACAGAATGTCATCTTTACAGAGTTTTTATACACATATCAGTTGGACATTTTACCTTCGCTTTACACTATTTGTTGGTTGTCTATGTTTACTATATACAGGGTGAGTCACAAACTATTGCACCTAGAATAACTCCGAAAGTGTGATAGTAGCTGAAAAGTCCGTGGGATAAATGTTGCATGGGACAACGGAGGCCATAATGTGGCGTTTTTTTTTTTTTTTTTTTTTTTTTTTTTTTTTTTTTTTTTTAGGTGCCATAGTTTGGTATTTATTTTCTGATAGCAGCTATCGAGGAAAAATCCAGTGGTGTGTAACAGTAATGTCTGTGAAGGTCAACGAAGGTTAAAAAGGTGGTATGAACGCCTATTTACGGAAGGTGTTCGATGTTATGACCGTTGGTATCAATGCAGTGCTGCAATCTTCTTATCATGGATTGAGTGGTATTCCTTATCACTTCGGCACTTATTGAAGCACATGCCCTGACAATTCTCTCTCGTATATTGCGCAAATAGTAAATATTCGCCGAATACGACGTATCTATCTAACGTGCCATTAACATGTAAACACCATTTGAGGGTTTCGCAGTTGAACACTGAGAGGAATGGTAAGACTAGTATCGTCTAATCAAGCGAATGTGAATGATGTAATCCTTCGAAGAAGAAGTCGATATGCTTCTCACTTACGGAGAATGCCAATGAAATTCAGTGAGAGCTAGAGACTTATACGCTGAAAGATATCCTCAACGTCCTCACCCTACACGTCGTACATTTAAATATGTGTATGATAAATTGAGAAAAACTGGACCTTTAACGCATCGGAAACATATCCGGCAAAGGAAATCTACTAACGAGGAACCGGAAATTGGTACTCTTGTCACTGTGGTTCCAGATCCTTGTGTTAGCTCGCGTCAGGAAATCTGGCATGAGCCGCCATAAACATCGTCCTTACCATTTCAGTCTCCACCAAGAATTAACTGATACGGATTGTATGCATCGCATTGAATTCTACAGATGGACTTAACTTCAGATTCAGTGAAATGACACATTTATTAATTTGATTGTATTTACTGACGAGGTTACATTCACGAACCATGTTAATGTTAATTTGCATAACATGCATTACTGGGCATCTGAAAATCCATGTTGGCTGCGGCAAGTTGCGAGAGAGAATTGTCAAAGAATGTTCAAATGTGTGTGAAATCTTTTGAGACTTAACTGCTAAGGTCATCAGTACCTAAGCTTACACATTACTTAACCTAAATTATCCTAAGGACAAACACACACACCCATGCCCGAGGGAGGACTCGAACCTCCGCCAGGACCAGCCGCACAGTCCATAACTGCAGCGCCTTAGACCGCTCGGCAGAGAATTGTCAGAGCACATGCTTGGATAAGTGCCGATGTGATAAGGAATACCACTCAATCCATGATAAGAAGATTGCAGCACTACATTGATACCAATGGTCATCACTTCGAATACCTTCTGTAAATGGACTTCATGCAGCCTTTGTGGCCTTCGTTGACCTTCGAAGACCTTAGTGTTACACATCATTGGATTCGCCTCGATAGCCGCTATCAGAAAATAAGTACCAAACTATAGCATCCAATTTTGAAAAACAAAGTTGACCTTCATATCTCTGAAGCGACCCCACCTAGAAACAAAAAACCAACGTCATATTATGACCCCAGTTGTCCCATGCAACTTTTGTCCCACAAACTTTTCAGCTCCTATGATACTTTCGGAGTTATTCTTGGTGGCAATAGTTAGTGGCTCACCCTGTATAATGTTGCCATCTGTCACTGTGTGTTTTACGTTTGTCATTTGTTTGTGGTGGGCCGTCTGTGTGTAGACTGATATTCTTTTGTTTGATGTGTGTGTATGCGTGTTTTTTATTATATGTGGTGGAGAAAAAGGGAATTTTGAGTATAAGGAATTGTTATTGTATATATTCTTTTAGTGTCTATGGTGGGAGATTAAGTTATTATTTATGCTCGTTATGATCTACATGTTAGCTTGTTACAGTTTTAATGGCTGACAGATCAGGGAGTTATTACTAATGTTGATTTCGTCATTTATTACATTCCTGTTCATTGTAAGGGCACTATGTATGCTGAAGTTTTCCTATGATGTTACAAGTTTTCTTTTGTAATTGATAATTCTATCAATTTTCTTGTCTCGTTGGATCTTGGCTGGATCAAACTAATGCTTTATTGGATGTTCAGCAAAGGTATAATGACTATTTTCATACTTCCAGCTTCTCATGTGTTCTTTGTACCTGGTTTTAAACTTTATTCCTGTCATTCACAAGTACATTGATTTGCAATCTTCACATTACGACTGGTATATACCAACTCTTCGGTATTTGTCTGATTTTCCTATTTGTGCTTGTAAATGTGATTGGAGTCTGTTGCTTGTTCTGTATGCTACGTGTAACCCTTGTTTCTACAGTATATTTGTCATTCTTTGTGATAGTTTGCGATTGTAGTGTATTTGTCTTTGTGTTTCTCTTTTCATGGTGACTCGAATATTTTTTCTATAATGTTTCTGACTGCATGAAGTTTGTTTATTTTCTCTGTTGGTTCATTTAGTATACAGTCTATAGCACCTAAGAATCTGCATCAGCAAACAATTTTGTATCCTTTCTTTGTGAGTATTGTATCGGGGATTGCATTTTCTTTGTGGTTGATGAATATGTTTGCCAGTGCTCCCCATATCGGAGATCACCTTGGAAGGTCATCTTCTTGCACGTAATATTTCTTTTCAAATTGGAAGTTATTCTGAGACATGATTACTTTAAAGGTTTTGGTTATTTCTCTAATATCATCTGTGGATAGTCTGTTATACAGCAGTAGGATCTCTTCAGTTTCTTTTATTGTGTTTGCAACTGCTCTTGAGGTGCGCATTTTCTCCCTGTCAAAAGAAAAGAGTGAATCTGCTTGTGGAACGTGTAAGTATTGCTCAATATGCAGATTGAATAGCATCGGGGAGATGCTACAACCCTGTCTCACTCCCTTCCCCAACCACTGCTTCCCTTTCATGTCCCTCGACTCGTATAACTGCCATCTGATTTCTGTACAAATTGTAAATAGCCTTTCGTTCCCTGTATTTTACCCCCGCCACCTTCAGAATTTGAAAGAGAGTATCCCAGTCAACATTGTCAAAAGCTTTCTCTAAGTCTACAAATGCTAGAAACGTAGGTTTACCTTTTCTGTTCCAACATTTCTACGGAATGCAAACTGATCTTCTTCGAGGTCGGCTTCTACCAGTTTTTCCATTCGTCTGTAAAGAATTCGCGGTAGTATTTTGCACCTGAGACTTATTAAACTGATAGTTCGGTAATTTTCACATCTGTCAACACCTGCTTTCTTTGGGATTGGAATTATTTTAAAAAATGGTTCAAATGGCTCTGAGCACTATGGGACTTAACTTCTGAGGTCATCAGTCCCCTATAACTTAGAACTACTTAAACCTAACTAACCTAAGGACATCACACACATCCATGCCCGAGGCAGGATTCGAACCTGCGACCGTAGCGGTCACGCGGTTCCAGACTGTAGCGCCTAGAACCGCACGGCCACTCCGGCCGGCTGGTATTATTATATTCTTCTTGAAGTCTGAGAGAATTTCGCCTGTCTCATACATCTTGCTCACCAGATGGTAGAGTTTTGTAAGGACTGGCTCTCCCAAGGCTGTCAGGAGTTCTAATGGAATGTATATTGAGCAAGCAGTGAAGGAAACAAAAGAAAAGTTCGGAGTAGGTATTAAAATCCATGGAGAAGAAATAAAAACTTTGAGGTTCGCCGATGACATTGCAATTCTGTCAGAGACAGCAAAGGACTTGGAAGAGCAGTTGAACGGAATGGACAGTGTCTTGAAAGGAGGGTATAAGATGAATATCAACAAAAGCAAAACGAGGATAATGGAACGTAGTCGAATTAAATCGGGTGATGCTGAGGGAATTAGACTAGGAAATGAGACACTTAAAGTAGTAAAGGAGTTTTGCTATTTCGGTAGCAAAAAACTGATGATGGTCGAAGTAGAGAGGATATAAAATGTAGACTGGCAATGGCAAGGAAAGCGTTTCTGAAGAAGAGATATTTGTTAACATCGAGTATTGATTTAAGTGTCAGGAAGTCGTTTCTGAAAGTATTTGTATGGAGTGTAACCATGTATGGAAGTGAAACATGGACGATAAATAGTTTAGACAAGAGAATAGAAGCTTTCGAAATGTGGTGCTACAGAAGAATGCTCAAGATTAGATGGGTAGATGACATAACTAATGATGAGGTATTGAATAGAATTGGGGAGAATAGGAGTTTGTGGCACAATTTGACTAGAAGAAGGGATCGGTTGGTAGGACATGTTCTGAGGCATCAATGGATCACCAATATAGTACTGGAGGGCAGCGTGGAGGGTAAAAATTGTAGGGGGAGACCAAGAGATGGATACACTAAGCAGATTCAGAAGGACGTAAGCTGTAGTAGGTACTGGGAGATGAAGAAGCTTGCACAGGACAGAGTAGCATGGAGAGCTGCATCAAACCAGTCTCAGGACTCAAGACCACAACAACAACAACAATAAGTTCATGTTTGTTTTTCACTGTTCTGTTGTTCTTCATTTCATACTACTATATCATTATTATTATTTGTTATGCCACATAGTATGACGGTACATAGATCAAGGATGCTAGATATGTGAATTTTGGATTAGTTTCTGAGTGTTATTACTGGTGGGTCCTTTTGTTTGAAATGTTCTTTCTGCAAGCCTATTAATACAAGATTGTTGTATATTTGTGTGTGTGTGTGTTTGTGTGGAAATTTGCTATTTGATCAGATTTCGGTTTTGTGACGTTAGAGGAGATCCTTTTTTTCTATATACTGTTCTTTAGCTATCAGTACTGTGGTGTTCCCTTTATCAGCTCTGATGACTGTGATGTTATTGGAATGCAGTTTTTCTTTTAATTTCTTTGTGGTACTCCTTTAGAATTGAATTTTATTGCTGTGCTCTTTCTTTAACATCGTAATTATGTAGTTTACTTCATTCTTCACCTTTTCTCATGTTAGCCCGGGTCGGCCGAAGTGGCCGTGCGGTTCTAGGCGCTGCAGTCTGGAACCGCGAGACCGCTACGGTCGCAGGTTCGAATCCTGCCTCGGGCTTGGATGTGTGTGATGTCCTTAGGTTAGTTCGGTTTAACTAGTTCAAAGTTCTAGGGGACTAATGACCTCAGAAGTTGAGTCCCATAGTGCTCAGAGCCATTTGAACCATTTGTTAGCCCGGCATTTACAGTACTGTTTTATTTTCTTCTCTTCCTCTGTCAGGATGGTTTCTCTTTCTACAATCAGATTTTCTACATACTAGTTCTCTATCGTGGAGTTGATGTAGTGTTTGAGCCCGCTAATAGCTATGTTGTTTCTTTGCTAAATCTATGCCTGTGAGGTTTTGTTACATTGGGTGGAATGTATGTTGATGTGTATATTCTACTTTGTTGCATTTATCTTTCAGGTTGTGTTTACTAGTGAGCGTTTCAATTTTTTGTATGTGTTTCTTGTGTGTACATTTCAATTTTCTTGCAGGAATGTGTTCAGTTTCCTGTGTCATTCTGATTATCACTGCAAACGATTTCGTTCTTTCTGCTACAAGTGAGTTATTTCTGATCTTTGCATTAATATAATGTCAAATTACATTATTCATTTTGTACATTTGATTGAATCCCTTGTGTTGGATGATCTTGTGAAGTCTGAGATGGGTATTCTTGAAACATTTGTATAATTTGATGGAGAGTGCCTGACTTGCCAGTGATATCGTCATCTCTTGTGTTTTAACATCGATTCTTAGCTGATCTACATCTACATTCATACTCCGCAAGCCACCTGACGGTGTGTGGCGGAGGGTACCCTGAGTACCTCTATCGGTTCTCCCTTGTATTCCAGTCTCGTATTGTTCGTGGAAAGAAGGATTGTCGGTATGCTTCTGTGTGGGCTCTAATCTCTCTGATTTTATCCTCATGGTCTCTTCGCGAGATATACGTAGGAGGGTGAAGATATGTTCTCGAAACTTTAACAAAAGCCCGTACCGAGCTACTGAGCGTGTCTCCTGCAGAGCCTTCCACTGGAGTTTATCTATCATCTCCGTAACGCTTTCGCGATTACTAAATGATCCTGTAACGAAGCGCGCTGCTCTCCGTTGGATCTTCTCTATCTCTTCTATCAACCCTATCTGGTACGGATCCCACACTGCTGAGCAGTATTCAAGCAGTGGGTGAACAAGCGTACTGTAACCTACTCCCTTTGTTTTCGGATTGCATTTCCTTAGGATTCTTCCAATGAATCTCAGTCTGGCATCTGCTTTACCGACGATCAACTTTATATGATCATTCCATTTTAAATCACTCCTAATGCGTACTCCCAGATAATTTATGGAATTAACTGCTTCCAGTTGCTGACCTACTATCTTTCTATGTATTCGCAGCACATTACACTTGTCTACATTGAGATTCAATTGCCATTCCCTGCACCATGCGTCAATTCGCTGCAGATCCTCCTGCATTTCAGTACAATTTTCCATTGTTACATCCTCTCGATACACCACAGCATATTTGGAGAGCTCTGCAACTAAATCAGTGGTGGGCAGATGTTTTGGTTTTCAGTTTGTGGAAGCAGTGGTTAGCAAAGGAGGACATCTTTTTAAATGATTGCATTCATTAGTTAACTTTGCATTTCAGGAAAGGTACAAAATTTACCGTAAAATCAATAAATATAAGTAAAATAGTAATCGCATTATTCAAATTATATATTTTGCTAATTTCATATAGTCTAGATCTGCAAGCACATTTAATTTTAGAACCGGTTAATGAGACAAATTTACCCTATAACACGTTTATAATTGTTTTGAAATCAGTTGTGAGACTGCTTGTTCAGATTCTAATCACAGCCTGCAAGTTAATATTTGTCAGAAAACATCAATATTTACTCTTGTTGATCTTCAAACCAGAAAAACTTCACACATAAGTCTACGTAGACCGAAATGTCGAGAACATCTTCACAGCAAATTTATTCGTACGTGGAGATTTTTCAGCTGACAAGGATTTATAAAAGGCCAACAACAGCGGCGCACTGACAGAAGAGAGTACATGTTCTGAGTTTCCTTCACACACAGTTCTGCTTCGGTACGGATTACATGTGCATCGCAGTGTGGGAGCGAAAAGGCGCAGCAACTAGAAACTTAATACAGACATATTCTATCATACTACTATCATCGTTTGATTGAAACTCTCGCCTCCTCATTGATAACTGCTTTGTTCCACATGAGATTTTTCTTTTCTTTTGTTTTCTTCATGCCTAATATACCTTTCGCTGTTTGCCTAGGTACCTAGTTCAAGAAATGCTCCTATCTTTTACGTATGTTTAATCTTCATTTTCCAAGATGCAGAACCTGTTGCAGCTGTGGTGTCACCGCTAGACACCACACTTGCTAGGTGGTAACTTAAATCGGCCGCGGTCCTGTAGTACATGTCGGACCCGCGTGTCGCCACTGTGTAATCGCAATCCTAGCGCCACCACATGGCAGGTCACAATACACGGACTAGACCTCGCCCCAGTTGTACGGACGACATAGCTTGCGACCAGACCTACCAAGTCTTCCTCTCATTTGCCGAGAGACTGATAGAATAGCCTTCAGCTTATTCCATAGCTACTACCTAGCAAGGCGCCATTTGTATCAGTGCTTATAGCTTACTACTATTCAAGAGATGTATTCCAACAAGAGAATAAAGTTAAGTATATTATTCCAGCTACGTACTTTTCTTCTTATTCATTAATAAGTCTCATGTTCCAGTACTTCACGCCCGTCTGCGTTAGTTTAGCGTGCACTTTCAGCCACTTCGATCTACAAGGTGTTGGCCCCGCTGCCGACACATCAGCAGCAATAGCCCTAGAGTTATCATCTGCATCTGAATGTATTGAATAATTTCATGGTTGAGACGAGTTATTTGTCAGATTTTAAACGAAAATATGTTTAAGATTTTTTTACTTATTCCGCATTCATGGCCGGCCGTTGTCGCCTTGCGGTTCTAGGCGCTTCAGTCCGGAACCGCGCTGCTGCTACGGTCGCAGGTTCGAATCCTGCCTCGGGCATGGATGTGTGTGCAGTCCTTCGGTTAGTTAGGTTTAAATAGTTCTAAGTCCAGGGGACTGATGACCGCCGATGTTAAGTCCCATAGTTCTCAGAGCCATTTGAACCATTTTTTGAACCGCATTCATGAAGATAATTTATCTTGGGAGCTGTGGAAGGTAAATCAGCATATTTGTTTTTTTTATAAATATTTATTGTGTATTGTTGGTTTTCTGATATGTTGTTCATCCTGGAAGATCTCCTCACTATGAACGTATTGGATCGAAAAGATGTCTAATCTAATCTAAATTGTTATACTTCGTTATTGTGATGTGAAAGCTCATAAAACACATTTCCGATTGCCAACACGATGACTTTATTTCTTTCGTGGTTCATGTCTAGTTTTATTCTGCATCTTGCTAGCCTATGGTCACTTCTGATAATTCTAGAGTATCCTATTTAAGTGACATTGAAATTCTCTTCTGGTACCATTCCTTCGCTTGAGCCAGAATACAAACGTTACCGATAGTCACAGTTGTCAGTAGGGCCTCCAACAACCCTACCTGTAGGACGCTAACCTATCAGGGTCAAAAGAGTTCGGTGAGGCACGTGGACAGTGCTAAACCTTGGCAGTCCCAATCCAGACCTGAGTGTTCCTGTCTGAATCTCAAAGCCTGTAATTAGTATGAACAGCAAGCAGCTTTTTACGTTTCACCACAGATATCAAGTCAGTATTGTTATTTTACAGTTAATCTTTGTGAGACTAGTGAAGCACTGAAATCTACATTCCTGCAGTCGTAGATTAATTATTCTGTGTGCAGTGTGAATGAGTAATCCATCCATTTCTGACAACTGTACCAGACTATGATGACAGTCGTACCCACTACTCGTCATGTCCCACAGTCCACGGACAGATCATTCTGAGTCTCTCACCTTTCACTTCTGTCTTCCACTTTCTATAAAACATACAGATCATGAAATTAAAGTAATATTCCATTAAAGAAAAACCGAAACTCTTTTACCTACAGACGCCTGGAAGCCTGTACACTTTCTTTCTTTCTTCGTCACACCTACTCTGTATGCAATTATTGTCTGCACCCGTCAAAAGATTCTAATATTATTCACTCACCTCGGAGTACTGCTAAATCTTTAAACCCATTATTTACCAATTCATCCACAAACACCTTACGAACCCATAGTCCCATTTTATCACCCAGTATAGCTTCCTTCACAACTTCTTTTCCAATAAGCAACACCAATACCTTACAAATCTTCTTTCCTAGGAACACGACGAATCCAATTCAGGTGTCTTTCCTACTGACTAAGGAAACCGACGACAGTGTAAGGTGTTCCAACCTCCTTTTTAAACTCCGTACATCCCTGCTTAGAATTAACTATGTCAGGCGTATTGCAGCCTTTTATCTGACTGTCAGGTCCATGTAACTCTTACCAGTACTAGTCTTTCATAACACCAGCTGCTCCCCAATGTTATGTTCTATGTACCCTCCTCTGTCCCAGCGATGATCCATCTGCATCAGTTTTCTGATAGTGCAATCAGTGGCTCCTTAAGCTATACACTTCTAAAATCCCATTCTCAGACTCCGACCCCAAGAT
The DNA here is from genome assembly GCF_023898315.1 of Schistocerca nitens. Classification (NCBI taxonomy): domain Eukaryota; kingdom Metazoa; phylum Arthropoda; class Insecta; order Orthoptera; family Acrididae; genus Schistocerca; species Schistocerca nitens. The sequence goes on from NC_064616.1 coordinate 784,163,848, forward strand.
TTCTTCCCAACTATTCAGAACAGTCCTCCCCATTTTAAAAATTAATAAAATCCAATGATAAATGAAAAATGCAATATTGTGTATGTTCCATAGGATTAACTTAAATAGTTAACCAGTTTTCTGCTTACAAGGCTATCGTCAGACTGTAACTTACTATCGTCGTCAAAAAAGGTACAATAATTGCAAACAACATTTGACAAGACACTACTCATCTAAACTGAGGCACGATCACAAAGTAAACCCATCATCGACATTACAGTGGTAGTGCAATTAAAAAGGTAAAAAATGGACAGTAAATAAGTGTAAAGGGAGCAAACCCTGGAAAACATTAATACTAAAACAAAAAATAGTATCTATATAACAGTTTAAATTAATTTAACAATTCCAATAAAATAAAAATTGGTACTTGACAAGAGCACTGAAGATTAGCTTGAAGAGGTAATATATGTAGAAAGGAATACAAAACGGAGTAAAAGATAGAATTGACAATTATAACAACATAACATATGGAGCACTTGGAAAATCATAATAAAACAAATAAATAAAGGAAAATGGGGGAATAGAAAGAAACTGACAGCGTGGGAATCATTCGGAAATTATGAGGATTACAATAAATTTAGAATAGGGGAAGTATTGAGCTGTGTTTGTCATTAAATATAAAATTTGGGCTGTGAGCTAAATGTTGGTTGATTTCCAGGGCTTCTAGCAGGGTGAGTTTTTGGGCTTCGTCTGGTAGCTGTGACTGTTCCTCCGTACATGCTCAGTAAATATGTAGTCATAATTCTGTAATCTGCAACTGCTTTCACGTCTAGTCGACCTAATTGCTATGTCTTTGTATAATTGACCGATATAAAACGTATCGCAATCAGGACAAGCAGTTTTGTATTCCTCGCTGTTGGATAGTAACTGGGTCTTATCTTTGCTGTTGAAAGTATCCTCACATAGTAGAAAATCCTATAGTTTTGGGGTATCAATGTTTTGCGACACTACGACGTGATACCATTCTTAGGTATGGAACTGGACACCACTTTCTGCAGACAATGGAAGGAGCAGTCGAGGAAGCTTAGAGAAGGAGTTTAAGTGGACGGGCTCTAAAAGGCCGCTCAACAAATCTTTCATAACTTAAACAGTCAACATAATAATTTCAGTTCAAAGTGGAGACTGATAACAAATCCGCATACTTCGTAGATCCAAGCATTGTTATCAGTACGCGAACACATTGTTTCAAATTTTATAGAAAAATTGCAACTACAGACCCAGTCATACCTTCTTGCTCACAGCACCCAGTAACACACACACATAAATGCTTTTCACTCAGTGGTTCAAATGGCTCTGAGCACTATCGGACTTAACATCTGAGGTCATCAGTCCCCTTGAACTTAGAACTACTTAAACCTAACTAACCTAAGTACATCACACACATCCATGCCGGAGGCAGGATTCGAACCTGCGACCGTAGCGGTCGCGCGGTTCCAGACTGAAGCGCCTAGAATCGCTCGGCCACACAGGCTGGCTAACTCATTGGTGCACCGTCTCGTATCTGTTCACATGCCCAAAGAAAATTTCAGAGCAGAGTTCGGCATAAAATTCATTGCCACAACCAATGGCTATAATCCTGTCCTGTAGACCATATGCTTCCACTGTCTGCAGGAAGTGGAGAGGACAGGCACAACATAGTGTAGTGAAAACACTGATATCCTGTAACTTTAGGATTTGCTGCTATGTAAGGAACACCACACTCCAGTGTACTTTAAATAGCAAGGATAAGACCTAATTAAACAATTACTAACGGACAGTGGAACGGAAGGGGGGGGGGTGAGGGGGGTGCAAAATTATTTGTCCTCATTGTGATACGTTTTACTATCTGTCAATCAAACAGAGATATAGCAACCAGCTTGACTGAACGTGAAAGCAGCTGCATATTACAAAACTAAGACACCACATTTGCTGAGCGAGGACTACTGCTGCTAGTCACAGCCCCACGTCCTCCATGTAGCAAACATAGCCCAAAAACGCAACGAGAAATCGACAAAGGTCTGAGCCACAGTTTCAATTTCATATTAAAGGATAAACACTGATCAATGTTTCCCCTCTTCTAAACATATCTTAATCCTCCCAATTTTACAATGCTTCTCACATGCTCTGCTCCTTTCTATTACTCCATTTTCCATTCTTTATTTATTTTATTGTGACTGCATATGTACTTCCTTTGTTGCGCCGTTATAATTGACAGTTCTACCTTTTACTCTATTTCCGCCTCACTTTCTATATGTAATACCTCTTCCAGCTGTTCTTCTACATCTACATCTACATTTATACTCCGCAAGCCACCCAACGGTGTGTGGCGGAGGGCACTTTACGTGCCACTGTCATTACCTCCCTTTCCTGTTCCAGTCGCGTATGGTTCGCGGGAAGAACGACTGTGTGAAAGCCTCCGTGCGCGCTCTAATCTCTCTAATTTTACATTCGTGATCTCCTCGGGAGGTATAAGTAGGGGGAAGCAATATATTCGATACCTCATCCAGAAACGCACCCTCTCGAAACCTGGCGAGCAAGCTACACCGCGATGCAGAGCGCCTCTCTTGCAGAGTCTGCCACTTGAGTGTATTAAACATCTCCGTAACGCTATCACGGTTACCAAATAACCCTGTGACGAAACGCGCCGCTCTTCTTTGGATCTTCTCTATCTCCTCCGTCAACCCGATCTGGTACGGATCCCACACTGATGAGCAATACTCAAGTATAGGTCGAACGAGTGTTTTGTAACCCACCTCCTTTGTTGATGGACTACATTTTCTAAGCACTCTCCCAATGAATCTCAACCCGGTACCCGCCTTACCAACAATTAGTACTCTTGTCACGTACTAATTTTTATTTTATCGAGATAGCTAATTTAATATAAATTGTTATATAGGCACTATTTTCTGGGTTTTGTGTTAATGTTTATATTTGATCACTGTTCAATTTTTTAACAAATAAATTAATCCTGTAGAATATACGCAATATTATGCTCTTCAGTTATAATTAACTTGTTCTGTCAAGAAGCGAGGGAAGAATCGGTTAACATGATAAAATACAATAACGTATTTCAAAACTGCAACACGAAGACAGATAAATTTTATTGGAAAGAACTCTGTATCAAACACGAAGTACATCCAGACACACAGTACACATTCCTCTGCTTGGAGAATTCAGTTTGTCGAGAAGTCTCCACACATACTGGGACTGGAGCCTCTAGACGTCATGGCACGACATCCAGCAGGTCTTGGATTTGTTTCTGAGGAATATCCGGCCAGTCTATACGTAATCGAGTCCGCTAGGCATAAACAGTTATCGTTGAATATCATGACGAACAAGTCACCTACCAACGGTGTGCCTCAAAAGTTCAATGCACAACATGTGAGGTAAACATGTGGCCCAGGAAATCAGTGTCATCTCCTGATACTCGATGAAGGCTTCCGCATTCCTCGCTACAGAAGGCTATGCATTTATTTGCTGAATTAAAACAGCTGGAGCGACGAGAAGTAGCTTGAACTCTAAAACCTCTAATTTCTCTCATATTTAGCAGCCGAGGCATACCCAGTGGTGCTTATATATATATATATATATATATATATATATATATATATATATATATATATATATATAATGTTTCAGTTTGGTGTGCTCGGTGGCTCAGATGTATCGCAGGCACGGTAGCTCAGCGTGTTCGGTCAGAGGGTTAGCCACCGACTGCCATAAAAAAATAATAAAAAACAAACTGGGTGAACGGATCAACGAACAACCTGAACGGGTGTCATGAGACGTCCGCCCGAATATATATGGCTCACCGGCCATTTGACCATCTTCTTCTGTGCAGATGCACAAACAGTGCCCGAACTCTTACGCGACTCTGCAAAAAGCCACGAGTAATGAGTATAATGGACAGGGGCACTATGAATATAGTGCAGGACAAAAATTTGGGAATGTAGGTCTCACGGGAGGCGTGCCAGAGATAAGTCCGTGCAGTCGCACTATGCTCTGTGTGCTCGGTGGCTCAGATGTATCGCCGGCACGGTAGCTCAGCGTGTTCGGTCAGAGGGTTAGCCACCGGCTGCCAAAAAAAAAAAAAAAAAATAAATAAATAAATAAATAAAAACTGAGTGAACCGATCAACGAACAACTTGAACGGGTGTCATGAGACGTCCGCCCCGAACATATGCAACGAACAAAATGGAACAAAATGAGATTTAAAAAAAGATGGATAGAGCGTCTGCCATGTAAGCAAAAGATCCCGGGTTCGAGACCCGGTCGGAGCACACATTTTCAACTGTCCCCGTTCATGTATATCAACGCCTGTATGCAGCTAGGGGTATTCGTTTCATTGTAATTTCCCATTTTCCCATCATGCTACTCAGTAATTCAGGCCGCCAAACGAGGTTACCAAGGCAACGCCCAACAGTTATGTGGCCATCACTGTAGGAGGATTATGCCAGTCTCGGCCAGAAAAAAAATACATTTCGCTTCGCAATATTCTAACGAGATCGTTAATGTATCTATTGCAGATTGAGGTGTTTATTGGTTCTGGAAGCTACCGGTACGCAATGGTTTGTATGCCACCAGTGCAACTTGCATAATATAAGAATTACAGCTGCGTTCAAGCGTTTACACTTATAGAAAGTAGGCATTAACCGATTTCTATCCAGTAGCATTATTAGAGTAGTGCAGCAGACAAGCAGCAGTAGCAGCTCTAGTAATACTACAGTAGTAGCAGTAATAAGAATAGTTGAAATAACAGCAATGACAACAGAGCAGATAATGTCTCAGTGATAGTAGTAGTGATAAGCTGAGAATTCTCACTAATTATTCAACGTTTATTAATTCAACGTCGCGGTAGTTTCAGAAAATTACGAAAACCTATCCTCTCTTCATTTTTTCGGATAGTTATGGAAACCTATTTTCAAATCAGTTCAGCTGAAAAGGTTGCAGTGTATTGCAGCAAAAGCAGAAAGAAGCTCCTAATGAAAGAACATCAAATACTTTCTCATAATCACCCTACTGTTTTCAAATTTCTGGTTTCTCTGAGCACTTAGACAATTCAGGAAGTTGGTCATAATCCACGCTGTGGAATGAATGCTTAAAATAATTTTACAGTATACTCATAAGTAAGTCTAATTTAAACCGAATACAAAAGCTTAAATTCTTAGTATTTACAATGAGAATACTACAGTGAATAAATTTTGTTGCAGCGTATTAAACACCAACAATAATTTCACAGGTAGCTGCGTACGTAAGATAAACCTCCATTGTGTTGATTCTGTGGACTACCTTGAATTTACGAAAAATACTGACGTTGTATATGCGGAAAGTCTACCCATTCGCACAGATATTCCTAAAATCAGCGCTATAAATGTCAAATTGGGCACATTTACTGGAACATACAAGAACTTCTCTATGTATGCTACTTAGAAATTGAAATTAAATATTATTTTACAGTACTTTTTGTTCGTTACAGTCCTAAAGATAAAGCTTTTTATTCTTCTATAGTTAACTGAGCAGATAAGATAACATAGTGCGAACATTGTAGGGATTATCTGAGCACTACACACAAGCGAAAATACCTTGACGAGAGCTGTGCAAGGATTTCAGACGGACTTGATAAATACGTTGTCGGAGCAGAGAGGACGTGGGACAAAGCACGTAGCTCTTCCTTCAGACTGCTTCGGTACAAATGAAACAGGCCGTGAAGCAATAAAAATACAATACTGCAAGTGATAAAGAATCAGGCCACAGGTCAATGTGAAACCACAGACAAGTAAACACGGGGTAAAAAATCCTGCAGAAGGCTTCTTTCTGTTGATGCTCTTTAGGATAGATACCGCTCCTCGTGAAGGACCGTCCGATGTTCTGACACGAGGAGGACAATAATATTGCGTGTCGATGCGTTAGACTCCTTTGTGGATCGCAGTTTTCTGTTGCCGCGACAATATTTTTTTTCTGCGAGTAAAACGTTGGATTTGTCGGAATCCTTTTTATTCGCTAGCTAAGCTCCTTCTCATGCGAAGATCAATAGTGAAATCGTCGCGTATAAAAGAGGTTCGTTACCGGCGTGGCAGATCGTACATTCAGTGTGGCACTTCACCTAACTGAGCACACCAATGAGCCACTGATAACTGCAACGGTAATTATACCAGCTCAGTTACAAGCTTAGCCTTATGCGAATAAACAATAACTAACTTTCGTGAGTTCCAGTCCACAGTGGGCATGAACAGAATTTAAGTCTGTAAGTCTGCCCTCGGTGTGTCTTGTATTGTGTCTAGGCTGTGGTTATGAGTGGTGCTGAATGTTTTATAGAGATACAGAAGCTCAGTCTGCGAAACAGTAGGCGCTCTATATAAGACACACGTTAAGATCAATAAATCTGAAGTTAAAAGATATTACTTGGCTTTTCTGGTTTTTATTTACCCCACATAAGTTTATTATTTTGCGAGTAATGCTGGATTCGTGATAGTGTCATTGCTTTGAATTAAGGCAATTATAGACCTAGTACCATAGAGTAGCGTTTCTTAATTATTAAGATAAATGGACTTCAAAGTCCACTTTTATCGTGGCACTTCTTGTTTTCTTCTATAGTATCTGTGAATAGATAATTTGCAAAAAGTCACAATTCAAAGTAGGGTAAATACTTATTAACCTACTTAAATTTAAGGGAACAGACTCAGAGAGGCCGGCCGGAGTGGCCATGCGGTTCTAGTCGCTACAGTCTGGAGCCGAGCGACCGCTACGGTCGCAGGTTCGAATCCTGCCTCGGGCATGGATGTGTGTGATGTCCTTAGGTTAGTTAGGTTTAATTACTTCTAAGTTGTAGGCGACTGATGACCTCAGAAGTTAAGTCGCATAGTGGTCAGAGCCATTTGAACCATTTTGAAGACTCAGAGGACAGCGAGCAGCTAGCTCTTCCACTCTAATGAACATTATAACCACCGACCTACTATCGACATAAACCTGCCCAGACGATAACAGCGTCACCTAGAGAGGAATGGCTGCTAGTTAGACACACGCACTGTGCATGTAGTATCAGTGAGCGTGCTGTCCGTGTGTAGAATGGGGAAGGCAAGCGATCTGTCTGACAAGGGGAAGGCCTCAGACACGGCCAACCGATTCGGCTCAGATTTGGTAGGTCGCTTGTGTACAACCTAAAAGGAAGGAGTCTAAGATGTTTTTGGTCAACACCCCCGCGTTTTCGAGAAAATCACCCCTAAAGGTTATGACGAGCAATCGACTCAAAAATGGCGGGATCGATAGATAATTGTAAATAGAGCATTTTTCATCATGAGGTATGGGGTCCGAAAACGCATACTTTTCCAGAAATCGAGGTAAGAAACCTTTACAACTGCCACTTCTGTACCTACATGGTAAACGCATTTTAGCCGGCAGCACCGATAGCGCAACGGCCAAGGCAACTGGTGGGGAATCGGAGAACCCGAGTTCGAATCTCGAAGAAACCTACCGGGTGTTTTTCTTTTCTTTTTTATTTTTCCATATCTCAATTGATAGGGATAGAAGGTAAGTAAATCAATAAGGAATGATAATAATAAGGTAGGCAAATAAATTTCTCAAACCTCTTGCGATAGTAAACAACTAAAACGATACTCCAGGTCACTTTGCAATAGCACTTCCAGTCACCGTTACGTGTCCTCACTTTTCTTCGAACAACTAGATGGATGGAACTTGTCATGTAAACATTCGAAACAAATATACTCACTGCACCAAGAACATCTAATGAATGCAATCTTTCGACAGCTACATTGTTCCTTCCGAAGAGTCGGCGGAAAACAAACTTGGTTTATATTTAAAAATATGTCTTTTTTGGGAATTAATTTTGATGCGTGCCACGCATACGATATCATTGCCTGAAAAATCGGTGCTGAAAGTTGGTTATGAATTAAACTTTGAATAGTTATTGCATCCGTGCGGTTGTGCAATTCCCGCTGGGTTTCCAGAAGCACACTGCAATTCTGAAGCTTGGAAATAAAGTTTTTAACCTGGCGATAGAAATAAACATCACATGGTTGGCATACAGGTACGCAGTTTGGCGGTATTACTTTTACTGTGCGCGTCGGCTGACCCTCGCCATCTATAAACATTGTGTCATATATTGTAGTATTAATTTGTCCACTCCAGGAATCCAATATTAGACAAAACTTGGTATCAGAAACGTATGGTTTTAAAACATTCTCAAGAAATGTTCTGTAAATCGCATTCGTCAGTTTCCCGTATATGGAGCAGGTAATGTAAACATTTTTCAACGAGTCGGTTAAACGATTGACCTCTTCTATAACCCGAGGACCAAATGTAACATTCGTTTCTCGTAAACACAGGAAAACCTTAGGCAACACTTTTCCAAAGGCTGTGATGGTATATTGTGCTGTGTATGAATATGAATGTGTTAGTTTACTGTTACTACCAACCGCGACAAGGGTTCGTTTTCTCCCTTATGCGATAACGTGCGTCGAATGTTCACCCGATACTCGCATCCTGTTTGATCGGTGTTGATCACGTAATCACGATTAAACCGGTCTTAAGTGACGCCGTTTGCGTGCTGAAAAGAGCCGTCACTTTCTGTATATCTACTATATTTTGTACCTCCTTATGAGAGACGTATTTAGTGACGTGCCGTTGACGAATTTTATATTCCGATTTGGAATTTCTTGCCCAAGATAATGATGCAGCAAACGTAAAATCCTTGTTGGCCGTATATTGAAGCGCTGAACCTGCAGCCCACTCTTTGAAGTATTCTCGTTGTTACATTCTCGTTAACAACGAGATTCGACAAATCTGTCGTATGTCCACTTATTTATCGCCTGGTATTTGTCGTATCTTGTCCCTCCTTTAACGATATCACTTTCCCACAATTTCAAGTCCTTCTTCCTTTTCATGGCTGTTGTTGCTCCACTCTTTTGCAATGTGTGTAAGTTCCAATTTGGATGATTCCTGGCTAGCGCTACCGCCTTTACTTTTACTTCAAGGGGTATAGCGCCGTAGTTCAATCGTTTAGTAACCGGTTCGTAATACTCATCGGGAACAGATGAAGCACATATTCCCAGTGACGTGGAGATTTCCAAAGTGTTATGACCATTTTGCGATTCACTAGTCGGGGTATCTTCCACTGAATCACCTTCTGCTTCGTCTTCATGGTATAGTACTTCAGTACCAACAAAAGTCATTTCGTTCGTCAGCTCCAAAAATCGCTCGACGATAGCCGCTCCTATCAATCTGAAACGCCGAGAAACAGAACTTCCTGCTTCCGGTAGTGCATTGATAATGCATCTGTCTTGCAAAACTTTTACAAACCAAAACACAGTGTCAATAATTCGATAATTTCCTGCTTACCATCGTCTGTGACAGGCTCCCAACTATATATTACAGAACTAGTCGAAGGGTGTACATCCTCCATTATTCAGATTATGCACCTGAAAGATATGACACAACAAACAATAACTAGTTACTACAGCATAAACAGACGAGCTATTACTACAAACTACATACAGTACTCGTCATATGTTACTTACGGAAGAACACTGTATTAATTCACAAAACGTATTTCATTCGGCGCATTAACGATGGAAAAATCACTACATGTATCCACGAGGTTCGCGGCAGCCTAATGACGGAAAACAACTCTTTCCGAATGACTTCTATAAGGCTCGTGCTGGACACCTTCACTCTTTCAGATTCACAACTATGACAGACGAAGGGGCAACTGGGACAACATAACTCTCCCCGCGTGCATTCCGTCCCGTGCCTCGTTGTAATCAACCGTCGGGTGGTTGGCTATCTGTGATCCCTCGTGAGGAATTCGCAGCACTCTTACTTGGAGTTGTTTTCATGTGACAAGGCTTAAAAGTTTAGTACTTTACTAACACACGGTATTTGGGAAATTAGTTTGCCTACCTTACTATTATCATTCCTTATTGATTTACTTACCTTATTAACCCTCCTATCCCTATCAATTGAGATATGGAAAAATACAAACGAAAAGAATAACATACGCGAAGTTTCTTCGAGATTCGAACTCGGGTTCTCCGATTCCCAGCCAGTTGCCTTGGCCGTTGCGCTATCGGTGCTGGCAGTTGTAAAGGTTTTCTTACCTCGATTTCTGGAAAAGTATGCGCTTTCGGGCCCCACATCTGATGATGAAAAATGCTCTATTTACAATTATCTATAGATCCCGCCATTTTTGAGTCGGTTGCTCGACATAACCTTTAGGGGTGATTTTCTCATAATTGCGGGGGTTTTGACCCATAATATCTTAGATTCCTTCGTTTTTGGTTGTGCAAAAGCGACCTGCAACACTTGAGCCGAATCGGTTGGCCGTGTCTGAGGCCTTCTCCTTGTGAGTTTGACAGAGGGCAGATTGTGATGGCCTGGAGGCTCGGCACGAGCATTTGGAAACTATACGACTTGTAGGCTGTTCGAGGAATGCTGTGGTGAGTGCCGTCAACACGTGGCAACCAAGGTGAAACAACGTCCAGACGTCGTGTGGTTTGGCGGCCACCCCTCACTGCAGTTGTCGGACGTCTTAGCCTGGGGAGACTGGTAAAACAGGACAGGCGGCGGACTGTGGCGGTACTAACATCAGACTTTAATACTGAGCAGAGTACAAGTGTGTCTAAACACACAGTGCACCGAACACTCCTAACGATGAGCCTCCACAGCCGACGACCCATCGTGTGCCAATATTAACACCACGAAATTTGCAACTACAGCTGAAATGGGCAAGTGACCATCGGTACTTAACGTTGGTGCAGTGGCAGAGCGTTGCATGATCTCACGAATCCCGATTCCTTCATCATCCTGATGGGAGGGCGCGAATCCGTTGTCTTCCAGGGAAACGGTTCCTTGATACCTGTGCTGTGGGATGGAGACAAGCTGGTTGCGCCTCCTTTATCCTCTGGGGAACATTCACATGTGCATCCATGGGTTCAGTGGAGCTTGGACAAGGCCCCATGGCGGCCAAGGAGGATCGTACACTGGTTTCAGACCACGTACATCCCTTCATGAGAGAATTTCTCCAGAAGGCAGTGGCTTTTTTCAACAAGATAATGCGCTATGTCACGAGGCCAGGAATGTGATGGAGTGGTTCGAGGAACGCAGTGGCGAGTTCCAATTGATGTGCAGCAGCCCTCCCGCCCCATCTCGCCAGATGTTAATCCGATCAAATACATCTGGGATGTGATTGAAGGTGGCGTCAGAACTCATCGCCCCCCTCCCCGGAATTGACGGGAATTAGATGACTTGCGCGTGCACATGCTGTGCCAGCCCCTCAAGCGACCTACCAAGGCCATGTTGCTTCCACGCCACACTGCGTCGCCGCTGTTATCCGTGCCAAAGGTGGACACACTGGCTATTAGGTAGGTGGTCATAACGTTCTGCCTCATCAGTGTATTTCCTGCTGTCTACCGACAATCACGCTCTATGTCGATCTCCAGCGAGTCCTCATGGAATCCATCTCTCCGGTTTTTCTATGATCGATTCAGTGGGTCTCTTCCTTGGGGATTAAAATCCATGAATTTCAAAGGCCATCGATATTTGTGCAGTCGAGCGACATGACCTGGCCATACAGACCGTTTGGTTCTCGTTGGGACTGTAATATCTGGGCTGTTGTAGATCGCATCTAGCTCTCAGTTATACCGGGTCCTCCATTTCTCAGTGATTTCATCTTGTACCGGACCACAGATCTTCCTTAAAACTTTACACTGGAAAATAGAAGGTTATTTAAGTGTTTTTCCCGGATATTCCTCGTTTCACAACGATACAACCTTACCCGTAGGACCCGTGTTTTGTACAGCTACAGGTTGAAATTCTTTGACGTACTGCGAGATTTAAAAAGCCGACTGAGAATGAAGTATGATCTGTTTGCCACTTGGATTGTCGTTTTGATCTCTGTCTCACACGATGCGTCATCGGTACAGATCACCCCCCGACATTTAAAATCGTGAAACCTTTTGTAGGATCTGGTTCCCACCAACAGTGGCTGTACTGGGTCTCTCGAAAAGGCATTAGTCCTGCGCATCACGAACTGCTCGGTTTTCGATTAACTCAGCAGAAGACCAGTGTTGCTCGCTGCCGCCTCCAAGCTGTCACTCATCCGTATCAGTTCCTACTTGGTAATGGACGACAGCGTCAAGTCGCCGGGAAAAACTAGATGTACGATTTTCTCACCTTCGACCTCGATTTCTTTCAATTTTTTACTGAAAACTTTCCACATTATCGATTCGAATCCCAGGTTGAACAATAACGGTGACACTCCATGTCCTCAACCCTATGATTTTGTTGAAGCTCTCCGTGACTTGATTCCCGAGTTTCACTTTTCCTTTTGTATGATCGAGGGAAATTCTAACCAGGCGACGAGTTTCTTAGGTATCCTAGACATCAGACTCCACGCTCTCCCGGTGAATGTAGTCGTATGCCTTCTTAAAATCTATGAAGGTCACGTGGAAGTCTTTACCATATTCCAATATTCATCTTTTCGGTGAGCTAGCACAGTACATTGGTTTTGTCCACATTCGAACGGCCCTTTCTGAAACCAGCCTGATATTCAAAAGTCACTTCTTTTGCAAACTGCTGGTTTCTGTTCCGTATACAAATGAACAGGGACGTATAGCAGACAGTCAGAAGGACGAGTCCTCTGTGGTTGATGCAGCCCATTTTGTCACTTTTGTTGTGTACAGGGCAGATGACCACTGTCTTCCAATCTTTACAGATCATATCCAAATGTCAGATCGTCTTGATTAGTTGCTGAATTCTCGTGTGCAGCCTCTCCCCTCACCCCGTTCATGGTACAGACTTGAATTTTTCCTTGGCGGGAGGACTGCAACGGAGTGCACTCGTTCGTGTGATCCCAGTTGACGAATTACTTGACCGATTAGTAGAGGCATCAAGACTGCTAACCCGACAGTGGCAGTGAGGGCAGCCCGTCATAGCGCATGTAAATGACGCCATTGGTTGATGGATGACGGCGGTTGGTCTGGACCAATTGTCCCACCTGTGAATAGAACTGCGGTGCCTATTATTATTGTTATTATTATCATTAATCATGATGTCAGTAATTACACAACGCTGGAACATTTAATAGGTAGTCCGGTTGTTAGCAGACTGTTCAGGTTTTTATGTTGGCAACGCCACGAAGTGCTCTGAATGAAAATCGCTGACTGCGCTGTGTGCAGTCTGTGGCTGGTTGGACTCATTGTTGGAATATTCGCTTGTGTAGTGTAGGGCAGTTGGATGTGAACAGCACGTAGCGTTGCGCAGTTGGAGGTGAGCCGCCAGCAGTGGTGGATGTGGGGAGAGAGATGCCAGAGTTTTGAGAGTGGACGATCTGGATGTGTGTCCGTCAGAAGTAGGAAATTTGTCAACTTGGATGTCACGAATATATATATATATATATTGTTTTTCTTCTTTGCTTCCCAAAACCTCCTCATCCTCTCAGAATGCTCCTTCTTCCGTTCCTCTGTCCATTTTTTACCAGGCTGACGCGATGTTCCTTCCCCAAACTTCACACTTGTGATTTTATGCCGGTACTCGGTGCGATCTTCGAGATTTTTTATGTTGATCTGCTGTATTTCCCTCTGGACTCCTTTCAGCCATTCTGTGCCACATTTACTCCTTGTTATAATATTGAATAATTTCTTTGCTGTTCTGGAGTCTTCCATCCTGTAGATGTGTGTATAAAATTTGGCTCGGCGCTTTCTGATTTCATCTGTTACTACGTTGATCATTCTATAGAGTTCGTTTTGTGGTCTCTTCATCCAAATGCCATTTTTGTTGATTGGACCGTAAATCTTCCTGAGAATTTTTCTTTTCTGCTTTTCTATTTCCTTAATTTTTGAATGACCATCAATCACCATTGTTTCAGCTGCATAGATTGCTTCTGGAAGAATCACTGTTGTATAGTGCCTTAGTTTTGCGTCTGTCGAAATGCACTTCTTGTTGTAATGCGTCCATGTTAGCTTGTAGGCCTTCTGGAGCTTGGTGATTCTTTGTTCATTGGCAATTCGGTTTAATCCTGAGGACTGTATAGTTTCACCGAGGTATTTAAAATGGCAGACTTGTGCAATTTTACCATATTTTGTTATTAAAGGGGATTTATTTTCTGGCTGCCTTTCCATATATTGGGTTTTTTCATAAGATATCTGTAGTCCGGTTTTTTGTGAAATTTCATGTAGTTTTTCCACTGCGTGAATCGCTTCTGTTCTGTTATTGGTGATAACTGCAATATCGTCAGCGAAAGCAAGGCACTTGACTTTAATTCGGTTCTCTTCCTTGATACCAATTTGGATACCCTTTACGTGAGGTTCCCATTCCCTGATTATCTTTTCTAGAACAATATTGAAAAGGATTGGGGATAGTCCGTCCCCCTGTCGGACTCCAGATTTGATTTCGAAGGGTTCTGATACTTCGGCCATGAATTTCACTTTGGCCGTTGTTCCTGTAAGTGTCTGTTCTGTGATTTTTCGTGTCTTTCGGTCGATCCCAAATTCTTCCATGATTTTAAACAGGGTTCCACGGTCCACTGAATCATATGCTTTCCTGAAGTCGATGAATGTAACTACTGTGTTTCTGCATTTCCTCATTTGTAATATTGTCTTTAAGCACCAGATCTGTTCCGCACATGAGCGTCCTTTTCTGAATATATATATTGCTAACTATACCTATCAGTAGTTAGTGTCTTCAGTAGTTAGAATCTTTTATTTAGCAGGCAGTATTGGCGCTCGCTGTATTGCAGTAGTTCGAGTAACGAAGATTTTTGTGAGGGAAGTGATTCCTGAAGGGTATAGGTTATTGTTAGTCAGGGCCATTCTTTTCCAGGGATTATTGAAAGTCAGACTGCGTTGCGCTATAAATATTATGTGTCAGTTTAGTGATGATCAGAATAAGTAAAGAGGAAACTGTCTGAGCACGTTGAGTTTTGGTCAGCTGTTTGAAAATCAAATAACGTAAGAGTTTTAGCAGCACAGTCATTCTTAATTTTTCGTTTCACTGTATTTCATCATAGCACATGCCACTGTTGCTGAATCGTGGTGGGTGATAGTTTCCAGTCCTTCCCACAACAGAAAGATAATAGCATGAGAAACTAGATTCCTGTGTAACTTCGGAAAAAAATTGAACGAAAAATATAAAAATTTTGTCTGAGCTGATATCCCGAACCGCTTATCCGAAAATTTAGTCAATAATTTGCAGTAAGACTATTCTTGAGACGTCTATAACAATCTCTCTGTAAGTGTGGCCCCATATTCATGGACATTAGCTTACTCTTTCGGACTTGGAACGTAGATTAATGTTTTGCATGCATCTGCGTAAAACAAATGAGCCATTAATGTTGACTTTAACAAGAATACGTCAAAGATTAACGCTGATAAATGAAAGGAATTCTTCAACTTATAATAATAACCACTGTTCCAAAGTAATTTCCTCCTGCTTACTTCAGTTCATTCGCTGTTGTCTGAAATTTTAATAAATTAACCACAAGTGAGTCATTTATGACTGGTACTGGCTAGAGCGGTTCAGTGTTTACCGCAACGACCTAGATTACCCGAGATTTTTAAGAAGTGAGCTCTTGTCCTTAAGAATGTTATTAACACAGAAAGAGAAATAATTATTTCACTATGTAACATTTCTATAAAAAAAAACTGTTGAAGACTTCCTCCACTTGAACCGGAAAGTAAATCAAAATCAATATGATGCCGTAGTCCAGCGTAAAACGTCTTTAAACTACTAAACGCAAACGTCGAAATGCTTACTAAAATAGGTCAACGCTCGCTTGCTTCCCCCATCCACCACCAGCTGAGCAAATGAACCATCTCTAATCTCATTAACACCAATGAGTAGCGAAACGTTAAGGACAGTTCTTCGAGAAACAGTCATCGAATAGTGTGAAGAGATTCGAGGAAGAAACAGAATTCGACCGTTACGAAGCAATCCATGTAACATAAAACCAATCCTCGTAAGTATAATCATACTAGAGAGAGATGAACCACAATCCTTTGTGCACGTAGGCACAGAGTTGATTGCTGACACCTTTCGTCTAATGATTAATTAATTAAAACATTCTTAGTGAACCTCTAGTAATCGTGTAGCATAACGCAGTGAAATATATAGAATCACATATCTAACATATATTGGGCCTGTAAAGAAGAGAGCGATATAATTGTAGGAAATGTTCCACTGATCGCGTGGCCGAACAGCTACAGGAAGCGCTTTGGACAAGTTTATCTTCTGAACGGCCTAATTAATTTGTTACGGGTCAGTGGGACACATTTTTCAACTGGATAATAAAACTGAGATATTACTGCATATCAAAAGGTTACTTAATTTGGGGTAATTAAGATCAATAACATCAGATTTCCGCTGCCCTGCAGCAGCTATACGAGGAAACAGTTCATCATTGCAACAGTACGTCATTTCTGTGACAGAGCTTTATGACAGTTTCTTGCTTATCTCACGCAACGACATACGATTTTCTCATTGATTTTGGAAGAGGAAACCTTATCGGTGTATAATTTCTTAGTAGATGAAATGAAAGTTTTTATTTATTAGAAAACCAATAATGTAAGTAGTTCTAAGCCAGATAATTCAGATTTTAACCCTAGGTTATTAAACCCTCCTAAAATTTACGACTGCAGTCGGTACCATTTCGCGGTATCCGCTAACCTAGTATTGTCAGTATAGGGTGCAAAACAGGACATTTTGTACTTATTTCGCTGTGACATACTATGGAGCTCTTATGATTGTAATTAACTAGTGAATAAACTATAATTACGTTATCCTTTGAATACAATATGAACTAGTAAAATTTACTATGGTTCATTAAGAATATAACATTTTCTCCCCTTTAGAGTTATAGAGTTAAACCTCTTAATTACTTAAAACCGTGTTGATTATTTTGCAGCCTTTAGAAATACGTTTGTTTGAACTTGTGCGAATTCTAGTGTCTTTGCTTCGAAGTGTTCCATGTACAGGTTCATTTCAGTCGGTTCCGGTTGCGCGATAAGGGTATTTTTGTCAATTTCGATGTACTCCTAATCTCACTTCCCAATCTTTGGAACTAATCACAGAAAAGTTGGGCGATTGTTTCACTGAACTTTTTATACACTTTCCAACGTCAACTTATTTTCTGTTTGACGGAAACATTATGACCTAATCGATGGAGTGGCGATGGATAACCATGAAGAACTTATACATGAAACACTGATCAAAAGTGCTACCATATACGCCGGCCGGGGTGGCCGAGTGGTTCAGGGCGCTACAGTCTGGAACGGCGTGATCGCTACGGTCGCAGGTTCGAATCCTGCCTCGGGCATGGATGTGTGTGATGTTCTTAGGTTAGTTAGCTTTAACTAGTTCTAAGTTCTAGGGGACTAATGACCTCAGCAGTTGAGTCCCATAGTGCTCAGAGCCATTTTTTTAACCATTTTTGCTATCATATACCAAGTTCAATTCAACGTGATTCTGTCGATACGTGAACGACACGTTTGTAGTGTGGGCACATAGAAGGTAAGTATTTGAAGAGTTCCCGAATCACTTAAACTCTATCCTAATTAAGATTCGTCATGGAGCTTCAAAAAGAGGGACAGCTACGTTTCCTCGACGTGTTAATTACGAAAAGGAGGAGGAGTGGATTGGTGTTTAACGTCCCGTCGACAACGGGGTCATTAGAGATGGAGCACAAGCTCGCATTAGGGAAGGATGGAGAAGGAAAGTGGCTGTGCTCTTTCGAAGGAACCATCCATGCCTTAAGCGACGTAGGGAAACCATGGAAAACCTAAATCAGGACGGCCAGACGCGAGTTTGAATGGTCGTCCTCCAATACGAGACCAGTCTACTAACCACTGCACTACCCCACTCGGTAATTATGAAAAGAACGGGTGGATACCTCGGTCACAGTTCATAGACATGAGTTGGGCAAAAATATGGAAACACCACGAGAAATAGGTGCTTGAACATAAAGGCAGTGCGCTGTTGTATTTGACCACTAACTGTACCTGTGAAATGTCCTCAGTGTTTACAAGTGGCATTCACGGTCATAACAGTTTTGTGTGTCGTTATGAGTGCATTATGTCACAGCTAAGTGAATTAGAACGTGGGTAAATTATTGGTGCTCGTATAGAGCATGACTCCTTAACCAACGCAGCCGAAGTGTTTGCTGTTTCAAGGGGCACCCCATCGCAGATTTATACTACATACAGGGAAAGCGGACAAACATTGTCCACCAAGTCGCAACGCGGGCGAAAATGCGTCTTGGGTAATCGCGACAGAAGGCCGTTGAAGAGGAAACAGATGCAAAAGTCACTGCAGAACTAAACGTTGCACTCGCGAACCCTGCCAAGCCCGCCGGTGCGGCCGAACGATTCTAGGCGCTTCAGTCTGGAACTGTGCGACCGCTACGGTCGCAGGTTCGAATCCTGCCTCGGGCATGGATGTGTGTGATGTCCTTAGGTTAGTTAGGTTTAAGTAGTTCTAAGTCCTAGGGGACTGATGCCCTCAGATGTTAAGTCCCATAGTGCTTAGAGCCATTTGAAACATTTTGAACCCTGCCAACATCACAACAAAACGAAGCGAGCTCCATAAGCAGGGAATTGCAAGGCGAGCTGGAATTCAAAAACCACACATCAATCATTCAAATGCCGGTAACTGGAAAAGATGGTACCGAAGCCCTAAATCGCCGTGCGGAGTGGGCGCGCGGTTAAAGGCGCCATGTCACTAATCGTGCGGCCCCTCCCGCCGGCATGGATGTGAGTGTTGTCCTTAGTGTTAAGTTAGTTTACGTAGTGTGTAAGTCTTGGGACCGATGACCTCAGCAGCTTAGTCCCTTAGGAATTCACACACACAAACCCTAAATCCTATTGCTATTGATCAATGGAAGAATGTCATTTGGCTAGACGAGCCTTGCTTCACACGGTTTCCAACTTCTTGTCGAGTGTACAGTCCTGTCAGGGGTTCGGTAACGATTGTTAATGTGCAAGGTCTCATTACTGCCATGGATGACCCTTTTGGCTAATCGGGTCCATCCCCGACGGGGAGGGGCGAGGAATCAGGTATTACTATGGTATGTGGCTGGTTATTGGATACTGTGAGGCTTATGAGTGGGGATGCACTCAGCTGTACCTGATCATTTAGAACCAGGCAAGAGATTTGAGCTAAATGCTTTTTTGCCTCAAACGCCCTTATTTAGCTCAAAACACTCACTTTGGTGTAAATCAGTTACAGTTTAGCGCCCCCCCCCCCTCCGCCCCCCACTCTCTTAAGCTTTACATGATCTAATCAAACAGCCACGTACCCTCAGAGCACAATAGAACTGCCTTATATCTTAGTTCGTATTTCCTGATAACTGTTAGTATTGTATTTACACAACTTATATACTTGAATATTATGTGTTTCCCTTATGTACTACGTTAGATAATCTCCATCTTGTAACTGTGATTTAACACTGTAACTTAAGATGTCTGGTGCATGCATGAGTGATGAGTGCTCGATTTTAGTTTTCTCACATATCACGACCAAGAATCTACGTGTATTGATAGTATCTTTGTTTCTAATGTTTAGTTTCCTAGGTACTAGTGTCTCTTGTCGATGCTGAACAGTTGTTTCCAAATTATCCGAAAACCAGTTCGAAATAAACAAATATTAGTAGCGGTTTGCTTTTAAACATTAAAAGGGATACTAGTTTGAATCTTTGTATACGAAAATAAGTTTCTAATTGTTTAAAAAAATGTACAAAAGTACAACGCAATATTCCACCAACCGGTCTGTCTCCATAGGGTTCCTTGAATCAAGTGGACTTGTGAAATAGTAGGGAGCTAGGATCTGGGAGTGGTCGGGTGCTGAGCATTAAGAAAATAATCCTTTAAGCACATTTATGTATCACAGAGGCAAATGTAACATCAACAACGATGGGAAATTCTTATTCGCTACTGAGTCCAAAATTTAAATTACAGTTTCTATAATAGTACAGGGAATTTTAAAACCAAACAAACTCTCTGAACTCTATAGCATGACCAGATCTCACAATAATTTTGGCTACTTGGTCATCGATATTACAAAGACCACAACGTGCATACACGTTAATCATTAACGAAATCTTTCAAGATAACAGAATATGCAAGAAAACAGATAATCTTACACAAGCTTCAAAATAAGAATGTAACCATTAGAAAATCAACAATCATAACCAAATATTCATTAGAGCAACGATGAAAAATTCCAACGCAAATAAACGGGCCATGAATTAACCAACACACAGTAACCGTTGCTCTATTCAGCACAGGTTCTAAAACATAGCATATAGGAAATATATTAAATTTACATAACATACGAATGGCAAATATCACGTTGCTCTTTTAACCTTAACTGGCAATGAAAAATGTTATAGGTACCCAAACCCAGATAGTAGACGCAGGTGCAGGTAAAGGGATATCTTTCTAACGATCCAACATCACTGACAATAAAAATTTTAAACATACATAAATCCAGAAAATACACGCACCAATAACGCAGTTAAAGAGAAATCTTTGAAGATCAGGGTTAACAGACGGAATGAGGTAAAACAGAAGCCATCTTACACTCGAATAAATGCTTAACTCAGGCACGTCGCTATTACGGGGAAGCTGATACTCCTTCTGATTTGATCCACTATAAATGGTTCTGAAAGCCTGCGACTGTGAAAATAATAGGTTTGTTTATAAATAATTCTTCTGCTACCAATCACGATTTTCTGTATTTTACTTTTCACACGACGCGTTTCGGGAATTAATCCCTTTTTTCAAGTGTGTTTTCTTATGTTTGTGATTCCTTTTCTATGTGATGATGTCCATGTGTAAGAGTCTACTTCATTTCGTTGACTTTAAATTTTATTTCGGTCCATTTGTGCAGAGTCTCACACACTAAACACCACGCAAAAAATGCAGTACACTTTAAACATCGAAAATATCTTACATAAACAAAACAGTTACAAAGTTACACGTGCACGACTTGGGCCAAAACAACGGCCAGCAGTACAAACCATATCAGCTTACTGCAATAACATCAGACGAAACTCAGTAGCAAAAGCACACGGGATTTAATAAACCGTGGCGAACACTTTACCGCGCACAGGAAATGGTGCTTACCGTTATTCCTGCGTCAGGCCTCGTAGAATTAAGGGCAAAGCACGTGGGCGCGTCCACCAACCAAGGCAGAAGGAAACAGCCGTAGTCGAACTCCAGAATATAGGCCACTGCTGCATTGGCGCAGGGAATCGGCGACTCACCAGTAGGTGGAGGCATGCTCTTCAAAATTGACATCCGCCATCCGAACGCGGCCAATAGACCTCCACGGCTAACAAGCTCAGGTCGCGATCCAGAGCGCCTCTTTCCTACAGTCAACCCCCTGCAGACATACCACTAGTGTCAGCTGCACACGTACTCATATCTTACTAGAGGTGCAGCAAGGGAGCCACCTAGAGACGCCAGAGAAACTGTAGCTAGGTAATGAAACACAAGAGGTTTCACAACCAAGCCCATACGACTCACTTATAGTATACAGATATAAATCTGCATCTTTTTAATATTCCACCAACAACCTGTATTTATTTAACCTCTTGAGTCCCGAAGATAAAATAAGTGAGGAAGATTGTTTTCAGTGTTATTTTTAGTAGTCTTACACATAATTACATTCAGGATTACATTATTTGTATTTTTATTTTTTGTACAGTCCAAAATATTTTAGGTACACATATGTGGACTTCAGGTCTTAACTGGTAAGTAAATAATACATTGAAAAACAGATTAAAGTTTTTGTTCATGGAATTTTACAAAGCAATTGTTTTTAGTCACACATAAATAAACATTGCACTTCTTGCACAAGGTTCTTGTGCGGGATTTGCAATTTTCAAAACGACATTTAGAAGCATTCTTTGCCTCTACGTATTGGGGAAGATGATCAATTCGGTCATATCGAGTTGGCTTCCTTGGCATGGAAACAACTTTTCTTCTTTTGGGTTTATTGCCTTCATCTTCTCCTGAGCTGTCAGTGATCTCCTGCCCATAGAAGGTTATTTCTTTGGAGAGTTGTGAGGACCCTCTGACATGAGACCCCTTTATCAGTACATTGCCCACATTCAGTCTGAAGTTGATTAGGGACAGTCTGTTACACTTTGGTACTTCTTCTTTTGCACAGGTTCTTTTGTACATAATCCAGCAATTAATAATAGCTAAATCAATAAAATGTTTAGTCTGATTGTCCATTTTTTTATTCTGGTATTTGACCTGTAGTAGGCCATGAATCTGTCGCATAGGTCAATACCACCCATGTTACAATTGTAACTCTTCACAATAGCCGGTTGTGGTACATCAATACTCCTGTTCTGCGCCTTTGATCATCGCTTACAAGTAACTTCTGGCTCACTCCCAACACAAGATGATACCAAAATGACAGTCTTGTTATGTTTCCATTTAAGTGCACACACCTTTTTGTCTTCCCTCACATATTCATTACATTCACCTGTGTTTAGATCACAATCAGTTTTGTATTTTGAAGCCACATCAAAAATTCTGTTTTGCATTACAGTACCTGTTTGATATATGTTGTTGCTTAAGAGAAGCTCAATTGACTTAATGGCTGTAAAAAAATCTGTCACTATATATCACATGCTGCCCATTGTTTGGAACTGTCACAGTCAACAGCTTAATTACACTTGCATCTAAACCTATTTCTTTTAATTCAGTGTCAGGCACTGTTCCTTTGCCAGTATATATTATGAAGTCAAGAACTAAACCATATGAAGATGCCAAAATAAAGTTTTTCAGCCCAAGAGGATTGGGTTTAGATGACACATAAGTTCTCATTGCACATCTGCCAGAGAATGGAATCATCTGCTCATCAATTGATAGGTGCTTAGATCGTGGCAAAGCGAGACACTTATTCCTGAAAACTATTAATCACAGGCCTCAGTTTCCAAAGTTTCTCACTCTTACCTTGGTCAAGTAAATTATTTACAAAATGTAAATGATTGCGTAACTTGAAGTATCTGTCCCGAGTCAGAGTATCACTGATGAGAGGCAGCTGAAGTAGCCTACTCCAGTACATCTTGGCTTGTGGTAGCTTGAGCGCACCCATTAGAATTTCAATCCCAACAAAGGAAAGAATTTCGTTTATATTTGTGTTCAATTTCTTACTATAGCTTTGCACATAATATAGATTTTTCTGTTTTGCAACAACATTCCAAAAATTCTTATCATAATATTCGAAAAAGTATTCAGCAGGATCCCTTAACACACCATCCGTCATATCTTCGAAATTACCTTCACCTGGTTCCTTGTTTTCCATTTTTGAGCACTTCCATTTTAACTTACGTTTACGTCCACTGTCCTGCCACGAACCAGGCGTAGGGTCTTCTATTTTGATGTCTGCTTGTTCAGTAGTGACTGTAGATTCAGGGAAAGCCTCCTCATCAGACAATTGTTGACTCTCATCGTTTGAAAGCGAACTGAAGTCACTCTCCTCCAGCATCCGAAGTACATCTTCATCGTTGATTACTGAAAATAATGCCATAAATTAATTTTTGATGTTTAAATAATCGAGATCGTAAACACTATATAACATTTTGCCACAATTCAATAATTATGAAGATTTCTTCACACAATGCCATAAAAACTAAAACTTCACAATGAATAAGGTAAGCAGGAAAACTTTTGAGGTTGAGACCTAAAGTACACATATGAGTAATTGGAATTACGATGCCCACTCTATTCAAAATAAGAGATAATTTGGAAAAGAACATATATCAATCACATTTGTGACAATTTTTACATATGTAAAGCAAAAAATAAAGTAAAGTTAGCGTATAGAATAAGGTAATATTTTGAATCACCTTCAGAGCGTATGCCATGTGTAGCCATTTCGCCGACCGGTATCTTCAAAACATCACAGAGGGCACTGCAAGCAGATTGTGGTGGCATGGACTGAAACTACGAAGCTTCCACAAACGTGTACTAGAGGTATTTAGGCGATAGAAACTGTTCATAAGCTTTACGAAATAAAACCACGAAGTCCACACATGTAGACCCACGGACTGAGGGGATTAAATCGAATCTGCAGAGCAATGAGGTGCACTAATAGACTGTGATGTCTCTCTTTGCACCCTCTTCTCAGTCATGTCATCAATATGGTGGATGATGAAAATTATAAAAATTAAACATGACAGATGGCAGGAAATTTAAAAATAAAAAATGGTGGAAAACTTAATAATTAAAGATTGCGGATGGTGGAAAGTTTAAAAATTAAAGATGATGGTAAATTTAAAAATTTGAAGATAGTGCTGGTGGGAACCTTGTTTACAGCCACCCACAGTGCAGTACATGTTGAGAAATATTAGGAGCACTATTTATCAAAAATTACATAAACACACACACACACACACACACACACTGTGCTAGGGCATTACCTTCATCTTTCACTACAACACTTTTGCGAGTGTCTGCTGTTAATGTTAAGTCATGCTGTCACACAATGGAAATTACTGTCTTTGAACTGAATATTTTTCAGAAATTTTCTACATCAGAGTCATTCTGGAAACTATGTACGATTTAGTAGCAGTTGCTAAGGGGTGTCAGCTAATGAGCATGTCATCTACTGGGGGACTCAGCTACTAGGTTTTAATGGGTAAAACGTAAACGGTTAAATGGAAAATGGCAAGTAGTAAAAGGCAAAAGATAAATGCTAAACAAATAGTTAAATATTTAAATCGTTAAATGCTTAAATGCTTTTTTAGTTTATGTGAAGATATACTGTCAAGGAGGGGCAAGATATAGTGTATAAATCATAAATGAGGAAGTAACGAAATCAAACAGATGTAATAGTGTTCGCTAGGAATATCTATCAAGCAAGTTTAGAACAATCGTTGATACGTGACCTTTGTATAACGCTGTTCGTTATGCAAAGAGCTAAACTGTAAAATTACAATGGTACGTCAGACTTACTTATTGGTACGTCAAAGTCATATTCCATACAAAACTACCACAAAGATCAAATTAATTATTGATCAAGACTACAGTTGGGAACTGAATGTAGAATCACTTATGCTGATACCTCACGAAACTGCACTACAAATCTATTTAAACGGATTTGGAGATGTGTTGAGAAACTCTACTGGCGTGTGAAACTTGCAATGATAAATATCAAGCAAATGAATAGTGAAATATCTTACGAATTATCGAATAACTACCTACTAGTAGAACGTGGGAATTAAAGTACAACCACTTACTCTGACATCTCACGAAACTGCACTATAAATCTACATTAACGGATCCGAAGACGTACTGAAAAACTCTCTACAACTGTGTGAAACTTTCTATGATAAATACCAAGCAAAAAAACTGAGAAATATCTTATGAATTGTCAAATGACTACGTACTGGTAGAGTGTAGGAATTAAATGTGAAACCACTTACTCTGTCACCTGACGAGACTTCAGCATAAGTCCATACAAACGGGTTTGAAGACGTGTTTAGAAACTCTCTATCACTGTGTGAAACTTACAACGATAAATGCCAAGTAAATGGATCGAAAATTACCTTACGAACTATCGACTAACTATCTACAGGCAGACTCTCATCACTACACTCACCCACTGGGTTCGATAATCTAGTACAATCTGTTCATGCTCTAATCTGGCATGTTCTATGTCGCTAATAATCTGTGTCTGCTTCACCATTTAAAATCTAGGCCTCCTTACACGGCAGCTTTCCATCGTTTACGAGCAAGGTTTATTAACTGAAATTAGTGTGCGATACCTGCTTTAGCATTGCACGTTTTAAAAATATGATGGAGGTGTAGTTATGTGCTGATATTTATCCAGATACGTTACAAAGAATATTTGTTGAACAGGTGTGACCTGCACCTCTACAAACCAGAGCAGAGTCTAATTTATTTATTTGATCGAAAATTGTACACTCCAGCGCAGAAGGAATGGGGCAGGACTTTAGAACAGAGACGATTGCTTATTTGACTTAAATATTCTGTCCTGAATCGCAGAACTGATACGGTAACAACACGTCGTTTTTGATATCGACATTTAGCTGTGAGAGAGTCTGTCTGTGCTGAGAGTGTTGTACGCACTACACATTATTTGAGATTTCTGCTGATAACAGCTCGCTGCTCTCAAGAATCCTGCCGCCCGTGCGTGGCATCTGCCGAGGCATGCGTGCAGCAAGATGATTTAAAAAGACAGCTGTCTGAAGAGCACGTTTCAAAATGATTTTAAAAAAGCAGCTTCCTCTTTATCTGTAACTCAGTATAAATCTACGTCAGCTATGCTAAATCATACTACTCACATTACGCAAACGACTGTTTATTTTATGGACACCCAACATCACCCTCCACGTGTATGATGGATACTGTTATAGACAAGGGAAAATGGTTAAAACCGGTTTACAGGAAAAGTCCGTCCGAACAGGCCTTGGAAGGCCCAGGGTTCCGACCGACCGCCGTGCCATCCTCAGCCCACAGGCGTCACCGGATGCGGATATGGAGGGACATGTGGTCAGCACACCGCTCTGTCAGTTTACAGGACAGGCAATAATGATTCATTGACGACGTGATAGGCTATACATCTTAATGGATTTCATCTCTGAAATACACTCCTGGAAATTGAAATAAGAACACCGTGAATTCATTGTCCCAGGAAGGGGAAACTTTATTGACACATTCCTGGGGTCAGATACATCACATGATCACACTGACAGAACCACAGGCACATAGACACAGGCAACAGAGCATGCACAATGTCGGCACTCGTACAGTGTATATCCACCTTTCGCAGCAATGCAGGCTGCTATTCTCCCATGGAGACGATCGTAGAGATGCTGGATGTAGTCCTGTGGAACGGCTTGCCATGCCATTTCCACCTGGCGCCTCAGTTGGACCAGCGTTCGTGCTGGACGTGCAGACCGCGTGAGACGACGCTTCATCCAGTCCCAAACATGCTCAATGGGGGACAGATCCGGAGATCTTGCTGGCCAGGGTAGTTGACTTACACCTTCTAGAGCACGTTGGGTGGCACGGGATACATGCGGACGTGCATTGTCCTGTTGGAACAGCAAGTTCCCTTGCCGGTTTAGGAATGGTAGAACGATGGGTTCGATGACGGTTTGGATGTACCGTGCACTATTCAGTGTCCCCTCGACGATCACCAGTGGTGTACGGCCAGTGTAGGAGATCGCTCCCCACACCATGATGCCGGGTGTTGGCCCTGTGTGCCTCGGTCGTATGCAGTCCTGATTGTGGCGCTCACCTGCACGGCGCCAAACACGCATACGACCATCATTGGCACCAAGGCAGAAGCGACTCTCATCGCTGAAGACGACACGTCTCCATTCGTCCCTCCATTCACGCCTGTCGCGACACCACTGGAGGCGGGCTGCACGATGTTGGGGCGTGAGCGGAAGACGGCCTAACGGTGTGCGGGACCGTAGCCCAGCTTCATGGAGACGGTTGCGAATGGTCCTCGCCGATACCCCAGGAGCAACAGTGTCCCTAATTTGCTGGGAAGTGGAGGTGCGGTCCCCTACGGCGCTGCGTAGGATCCTACGGTCTTGGCGTGCATCCGTGCGTCGCTGCGGTCCGGTCCCAGGTCGACGGGCACGTGCACCTTCCGCCGACCACTGGCGACAACATCGATGTACTGTGGAGACCTCACGCCCCACGTGTTGAGCAATTCGGCGGTACGTCCACCCGGCCTCCCGCATGCCCACTATACGCCCTCGCTCAAAGTCCGTCAACTGCACATACGGTTCACGTCCACGCTGTCGCGGCATGCTACCAGTGTTAAAGACTGCGATGGAGCTCCGTATGCCACGGCAAACTGGCTGACACTGACGGCGGCGGTGCACAAATGCTGCGCAGCTAGCGCCATTCGACGGCCAACACCGCGGTTCCTGGTGTGTCCGCTGTGCTGTGCGTGTGATCATTGCTTGTACAGCCCTCTCGCAGTGTCCGGAGCAAGTATGGTGGGTCTGACACACCGGTGTCAATGTGTTCTTTTTTCCATTTCCAGGAGTGTAAAATCAATTTTCGATGTCACTTTCACAGCCTAGAAAGCCATTTCACAGTGTTTCTGTTGCAAAATTTATTGAAATGGAGACTCGAGAATAGAATAAAGTCTAATACAATACCAGAAAACTCTTTTCTTATCCTATGAGATAAAAAACAGTGACATATGAGCTATGATACTTACCACAAACATGTGAAATATCCGTGCGTTTATCTCTTCAAAGTTTCCATGTTCAGCATCAACTGCATGACTTCTGTCATTGTAAGACATGTTTCCTGTTTGTCATTACTTGCAAACACCACGCTTTTGTAAATGCTGATTATGTCTTAAATTTCAATAAGGATTTGCATAACGTAGCATCATGTTCAACAGTATCCAAACAATCTTAATTTTGCGCAAATTGGTGTTAACTTCAAGAGTTTTCTGTGCAGTTTGCTGGATATTTTAATAACGCTGCATTTTTTTGTGCTTGACGAAATAATACTTGGAGTTTTTATAAACCAGTTTGTTACATGGCTCATCATTCTGCCAATGCATTTGGCTGTTGGCTTAGCATATTATGACACACTTGCCGATTAAGTATTGGCAAGACTGAACTTGCTGACTGAGCGGTTTGCTTCTTCCAACGTACAACTGGCATAATATAACACATATGCCCATTAGACATTGGCATGCCTGAACTCGCTTAATGCACTTTGAGAGTTTCACCTTGTCTGGACTTTTCACTATAAATGAAATATGATCCACTGAGAAAAGGCGTCATCACATGCACAGACGTCAGCAATTGCTGACGCAGGTGGAAGGAGGGTTATAAAATCAGGAGCTACCACTCATGGTGAACGTGTGATTCTTCACCATCATAGTGGACGTTTCAACGCTTTCCTCTTGAACATGCGTGCAGCTCTAAAAAAATATAAGTCTAACATATACATTACTAATACCAATTTTATATTGTGTTACATAATAATTATTTGCTGTAATTCAGGCATGCATTTTTTATTCAGTGTTGCACAAGCTACACCAACTGACAACAAAATACCTGACTGTAAGGAAAATTCTAAACATGCGGCAACTACCCCAAAAAAATGTAAGTCTAACAAATTTCACCTATTCTTCTCCTTCCTGGAACGTTTCTGCTTACACAATCTATCATTCAGGATTTTTTTTATACATGTTTCCGAATTTCATTCCCTGTCATGTTTATGAATTCAATTTTGTTGTCTTTCCTAAGGTAAGCTTTTGCTTATGCACTGTTGTAAAATCTGAAAACAGCAGTGACTGTCGAAAATTCAGCCAGTCGATAGTTGTGCAGCGGAGAATCTACAGCAGCTAGTACCCTAACGACAAAGAAGACCCCCAACGGAGAAGTCTCTCGATATGGTGAACATCGTTGTCGATCTTGAGTATTAGCAATAATGCGTGAACTGACAGCACATCAAATTAGCTGCCCTCGAATGGATTGCTGTTGACTCTGCACTTAGAAGTGTAACATGTACAGTTGTGAAGGATAATAATGATGGGTTTAAAGAGCCTAGTCATTTTCTGGATGCCTCTTTTTACATGTTCGAAAATCGAGTTCGTAACTAAACCGACAGCTTAATGTCATTGTTTCACTAGTCTATAACTTTCTCTTTTCCCAGTTAGATGAAGTAAAACAAATGTATCTCAATACAATCCAAAATTAGTGATTACTGGTACTCAACTAATGTTATTAATAAGCTATTAAGGATTTTTAGAGACTTTTCAAGACAAAGATTCTGGCTGGGCATTGGAGGAAATAGTTCAGCAGCGAGTTAAAGCAAATGAATAAGAGATTTTATACAGGACTATATACGAAACTACCAAAAGTGTTTGCAAATGAAAGTGCAATAATAAAAGTCAAGTTAAACAACAATGCCAGTTTTAAGTGGTTGATTCTGCCGGGTTTATATCCTGCAAATTAGCATGTTGACCACGTGTCTAAGTACTGGGCGCCTGCACAAAAATTAAACATTCCAGAACTACTATTTCCTGCACAGCTCGAACATGAACGCATATTTGAGAAACAGACAAAAAAATGGTTCAAATGGCTCTGAGCACTATGGGGCTTAACATCTATGGTCATCAGTCCTCTAGAACTTAGAACTACTTAAACCTAACTAACCTAAGGACAGCACACAACACCCAGCCATCACGAGGCAGAGAAAATCCCTGACCCCGCCGGGAATCGAACCCGGGAACCCGGGCGTGGGAAGCGAGAACGCTACCGCACGACCACGAGATGCGGGCAGAAACAGACAGAAAGAAAACGTCTGTATGAATGTTTAAAGCACCCAATATTCTGATAACGACTGCATTATTGTGCAACACAAGAATTATGAGAAAGAACTTTGAGTTGTACCGCTACACATCACAAAGCACTGTCCCATGAAACAGTAAGTCTATTAATACTACCGGGGGGTAACAGAAATACATGTCATTTCTTCACAAAAATTAAACATTCCAGAACTACTATTTCCTGCACAGCTCGAACATGAACACATATTTGAGAAACAGACAGAAAACGTCTGTATGAATGTTTAAAGCACCCAATATTCTGATAACGACTGCATTATTGTGCAACACAAGAGTTATGAGAAAGAACTTTGAGTTGTACCGCTACACATCACAAAGCACTGTCCCATGAAACAGTAAGTCTATTAATACTACCGGGGGGTAACAGAAATACATGTCATTTCTACTGCATAAAAAAACTTGTAGAGGTTAGCACATTATAGCATTACTGGTACATGTTATTATGGGTCTACAGCGATATGTGAACCTGCCTATGGTATTTTCACACCTATGAAAATTAGATGTCATTTAGTTGACTGTGCTCCCTTTTAAACCAGTCATCAGTGGCATGTAAAATTTAGCAAGTTTAGTAAAAAACTGAAGCTGCCATTTGTAACTGATGCTGATATGGAATGCGTATTAGTACCAGTTACTACTTGGTGTCATAGCAATGGCTGTGGTTCGTATTCTGATCAAGAACATTTCATAAACCATTCATCATTACCCACCACATACTCTGAGTGTATGACCACGAATATTCCGACTTTCAGTTGCATAGAGCCAGTTATTGCATGGCATGTTTCACTGAACACCTCTATGCAGGCACTGAAAGTGTAAATGGCTTTTTATTACAAAATAAAAAGATGGAACCGAACCCTTAAAAAGAATTAGCGTTTCACTCAGCTGAGATTTGTCATATGTGCAAGGGGGGGGGGGGGGGGGTGCACTTAAGGAAGGTGATGTGAAACACTGAAACACAGACACCACTGTCATTTCAGTGGCGCGTACCGCGCCACAGCACATGCTCAAGAAAATGACGGAATACTTTCTCGATGATCGAGAGTTTGATCTAGTCATTCAAAAGGACGCTTTTCCATATGAGTATGTGAACAAGGAATCTGTTGTACTGGAAGATTGCCTACCCTCAACAGAAAAGTATAAAAATCTGCTAACCGGCAAAACAATAACAGAAGCTGAGTACGAAAGAGCTTGTAGCATAAGGAAAGTACTGAAGTGTAAAACACTTGGACATGACTGCAATTTATATCTGAAAATTATATATCGATGTTAACAGTATGTACAGCTGGATCATGGTGCAATACAGCTATCATTCTCTGATGTTACATGAATGTCTGTCAACGGGATTGTTGCAATTAACGTATCTTATGATTTAGATGTAGGGCATATATTTAAGTGGATCTTGATTGCTTGGATAACCAGGGACTTCGCTCTGACCTACCATTATGCCCAGACAAAATTGTACTACCACCTAGCATCAGCAAGATGAGAGCTCCAAAGGAACTCATTTACTCAATATATGACAAGAAAAACAACACGATTCACTGTAGAAATTTAAAGAAGCGTCTGAATAATATATTATTCTACGCAAAATTCTAAGGATATTGTCAATTTGTCAATCTGCTTGGATGTAACAGCACACAGACATCAATACTGAGAAATGTATGAATGTATAATGATTTAGAAAACAATAATCTTCAAATTCATGCATGACAGCATTATCAGTAAAACTATGCAAAATGTGCGAAGAATGAGTGATATGAAGTTAGTAACGAGATGGGAAGTTATATATGGAGCACTGAATGGAAAACTAAATTCTAAGCACAGTGTTGTATTTAACGACAATTCAGTTGAATTTGAATTAAACACACTTAATTTAGTGTTTTTAACCCATTATGAGTAGGAATGACTATTTTATGT
This sequence comes from Schistocerca nitens, assembly GCF_023898315.1. NCBI lineage: Eukaryota > Metazoa > Arthropoda > Insecta > Orthoptera > Acrididae > Schistocerca > Schistocerca nitens. The sequence goes on from NC_064616.1 coordinate 784,196,164, forward strand.
ATTTATAAGATTCTGCATGCGGATTTTCATTATGACTATTTGTTGAAAAAATTTGTTCAAAAGATGTAAAAATGTGTTACGCAGACATGGATAGTCTAATATGTCATGTAACCGGTTCAGATATTTGTGATGATATTAAAAATGATGTGCCTAGGTCGTTTGACATTTCACATTATCCTGATGACAGCATTTATAGCATTCAACAAGTCACAGAGAAAAAATGGGTGTAATGAAAGATTATTTGTCAAGAGAGATTTACAGAATTCATAGGACTGAGAACAAAAATGTACACTCTTGAAACTGAGACACAGCGCATAATACACACAGGAAAAGGTGTAAAATACTCATCATCAGTAGAAAAAAAACTGTTGGAAATGTGTGTTTAATGCACCCAGTTTCAACCGTGTTGCAATGCAAATTAGCTCTTTCGTCTAAAGATGGTAGTCGATTCATACTTGTTAATGAAGTTAGTACTGCTGCTGCATAGGTTAACTACCACCTGAAGATAGATGATGATGGCTGAATTAAACTTCAAATGTAAACTGTAGCTTGAGGTTGTACCAACTTTCTCATTTTATAGCTAGATTGTTTGAAATAGGCTATGCTGAACGGTGTATGTAAATGTGTGCAGTCAACCAAATGCGCATCTAACTTTTTTTTTAATGTAACATTTGTAATTTATATCTAGAGCATTTCTGTATTGTGAAAAAATTTAGAACTTTAAATTTACAAAGACAGAGCTGAAAATTACTGATAAATAGGCAGTACAATATTTATTACATAAATGTTAGTGGTATATGAAAACAGAGAGAAATGAAATTTTCCCATGTAGTAGATGTAAAATGAAATTTACTGGCAGTATAGAGCAGTACAGCATAAAAGTAGAGGTCTATGTGTGTGTGGGTGGGTGGTAGGGTGGGTGGGTGGGTGGGTTGGTGGGAGTGTGTACGTGAGCGCTTATGTAATTTTCGATAAATAGCACAATGGATAAGCTGAACATGGCGAACTCTGGCAAAAAAAATATATCTATATGCACTGTGATTGTCTCTAAAAATATTTCCCACAGGCGACATCTTGCATTTTTTAAAATTTCCTGCCATCCACTTTTATCATTAATTTTTAAAATTTCGCTACCTGCATCTTGATAACATCATTCAAAAAGGGGAGTGGCTTGTGATTTGACAATGATAAAGTCATAGATAAGGGTGCATGGTTTGTGACACTGTGGATACGTCATGTGACATCACAAATGTAAGAAAATTGGTCCAGAAGCCCCATATGTAATGCTGCTGCACCTGTTTCGTAGGAGGCTACTGTTTTGTTTTGGAAGATTCCGTGAAGTCCTTTTATCCATAGCAAATGGATGTCTATCTCATTTTGTGTTGCTTATGTGGTGGTCTCTAATACATCCAAAATTATCTTTTAGAGTATTTGTTGTATATTGAATTTTGCAATATCTTCAAAACGCTTTGGGAGTTGTTGAGTACCAATATAAACGTGACTATCTATATTCCATAATAAATGGCTTTCTTTACGATCAATAGTTCCACTGAAAAGAGAGAGGTTTCATATGAAAGTGCTGTTATTTAATAGATGCCGTTAGACGGGCCGAAACGGGCGTATCCTACTCCCTCGTCTCTTATTAAAGAAGCTGTCAAACGGATATCGAAAGCAAGGTAATTTCGTATCCTGTAGGAAAGTTAGCAAAATATTTCGTCATTTGTCGAATTTTCCTACAGATAGAGGAGTTCGGTTCATTCTTTTCCTGGGAGCTGCTTCTGTTAGATCTCCAGAACTTCGACACTGCCGTTATGGTGCTATGGTCAGATACTGATAAGCGATTTAAGAGAATGTATCTGACAACTTCTGTATTCATTAATTTCTTGAAATTTCGGAAACTTTCACCAACAGTGCGTTGGTGGGAGTTGACTTCATGGCTCCAAGAGTTAGGCAGATCACCATGTGATACAGAACATCTAGTTACGGGAAATTAGATTTCGGTGCGTAGCCGTATACGATGCTTCTGTACCCGAAGACAGGGTGGATCAAGATCTTACAGAGTGTCAAAAATTTCGTCAGGTCTGGTTCCCACCAGACAATAGTTACTGTTCTTCGTATATTCGTATTTTTTCCACTTTATTTATTAGGTGCTCAATATGACAACTCCAAGTGAGTTTTCAAAGTAGATTCTAAGTATTTTAGCATGCAATTATATGGGAAATGTTACAGAATAACCTTATTTCTGTTGGTGGGTAATCACTCGTTTTTCTCTTGAGTGTCACAACTATAAACTTTTTAGGTGACAGATTAAGTAAACTGCGCAAATTGCATTTGGCAAATATTTCTATAACCATAATTTTAAAACATGGTGAATAGAAAAAAAGTCTCTAAGCACTACGGGGCTTAACATCTGAGGTCATCAGTCCCCTAGACTTAGAACTACTTAAACCTAACTAACCTAAGGACATCACACACATCCATGTCCGAGGCGGGATTCGAACCTGCGACCGTAGCAGCAGCGCGGTCCAGTCACATTAATGTGACTGGACAGTCTACAAGGAATGCTGCCACTAAACGGTTGCTCAATCAGCAGCGGCGGAACGTCAAGGTAGTGATAGAAGCACATCGAAACCGAGAATGAGTAAGAAACGCCGCTGCATTCCAGCTTGATGACGACCTTGAGGTCAACTAAGAGCAGCCTTCGACACGTTCAGCAAATAGCTCCAATCCAGAACAGTAACAGGATCATCAGGGGACCAAATGAGAAAGCAAACACTCTAGCTGATGCCTTTGCTGTAAACTTCACATTATATACGATCCAGTAGATGCAATGCATATTTCTGGGTGGCTCTCATGCTACCTTTCTGTGAGAGATGAAGAGGACGAGATATAAGAAACATAAGCTCCAGATATCACGGCGATACTCCACACTCTCAATACCAGGAGGATTTGACGTTCCGACGTTGTCAGTAATGTCCTATTGAAACAAATGCCATCAGTTACCGGTGCATATATAGTCTGCAAATTCAACGAGATTTTCGGGACCAGTCACCATCCCTTAGCAGAGAATTATGCAGATAGTGGCCATACCGACGATTTTGTAGATTTGGTATTTGCACAGAATTATAAACCTATAAGCTATGCGAATTATTCGACAGGGGATAACTAGAGGGATTGTAGCGCCACGCCATTTCTGAACCGATACTACCGGAGAAGGGGTTCGGGTTTTGGAAGGGTCATTTAACCGAGCATCAGCTGCTGGAGTAGTGGAGGAGACCTTCAACGTTCTGCAGCGCCGCGATTACTCCAGGGTGGTACACCACGACTTTTCCAGAGCGTTCGGCAGTGTGTGTCATAACGGATTCTTATCAAGTTACCTGAGCCTGGAGTGCCAGTGTCATATCTCCGCCTTATCCGCTTCTATCGTGACGCAGAAAATTACATATACGAGCTGAAGCTGTAATGTCCACAGTTAGTTGCATCTGTGTTGACGTGCCACAAGGTTCGGTGCTTGGACCGATCCTGTACCGGCTTTAAACCGCTGACGTTATACGTTGTTCATACAGCGATCTTCAGCCGCAGCGTGAATGTCAACACTCTCCAAGCTCGACTGCTCGCCTCTGACAATCTCCATGTGTTGCCTTCAAGTGGCACCTTAAGATCAATATTACCAAACGGAGTTGTTAGTACTAGCATTCCGCACCGCTACCCATCAACCTCACAGGCAGTCCAGTTCCACGAACTGCGATATCTTGGTGTCACGAACCGAGACGTCAGAAATAAAGCCAATTACCGTCGCAGCAACTTGTACCCATTGCTGAATCCATTCTCTTCCCTACCGCCGCAGCTTGGTGTTACAATGCCCAAGGTGCTGCTCCACCCTGTATGGAATATGCTATCGGCGTATGGCGTGAAGCAGCATGTACAAATGCTACAAAAAGCGCAGAATCGTCCACCGTTGACTCTGCACCTGCCAAAGACCTTTCAGACAGCTCAGCTATATGAAGTAGCAGAGGTTCCACGTCTAAGGGACCTTTTTCTAGTGGCTGCCCACGTCTTCCACCGGAAAACGCGGTAGTTGCACAATATGAAAATTCAGGTGCTCGGACAAAACGTCAGAGCAGCGTCAATACAAGATGGTCCCAACAGTTAGCTTCATAGAAAGCTGCTACTGACACAAGACAAACTGGATAAGTGACGACAGCCATAGATGAGGCTCACAAAAATATCTACACTAAATATTCAGAAAACACATATATATGTTGCGAAATACCAAAATAGCTGGGTCATTACGCACAACTTTGTGAAGAACCGTGTCATAAATGAGAAGAACCACTTGCATGTTGCTCTCTCCGATGCTCAGAACGTGTAGTTGGGCTGTTATTCATATGATGATTACCACGTCGGAATTGGACTTTGAGGGGTTTCCTGTGCCAGCCGTATTCTCACCTACAGCTCGTAGTCGACCACGCGTGGGCTTCGTCTCGAGTATTGTACTTGTGATCTATGTGACCAGTGTGTTATGCTTAATTAATTTGTAATGTGCCACGTCACAATAGTGGCGACGAGACTGTATGAACCCATAGGGGGACATAGTGGACGTTGCAATACCAGAACTCTTGAAATACTAGCAAGAGCAGGCAGTATCTCAAGAGGGGCGACGTTAAGCTGCAGATGGCCACCCAGCAACACCAGATAGCAGCACTGAAGGATTCTCAGCTACAGCTCATTGTCGACTCCACCAGCAGTTGATTTCGAGTATTATATTTGTGTTCTGTGTAACCAGTGTATTTTACTTAATAACCGAGCCGCGTACCACCACTCAACGGAATTGTACCCTAAAATAGTGTGTTTTGTTTGTGGGTACTGCACGTTAGGTACGGGTACAATTTTCGCATCTATTATCTCATTACATTCAGACCAGTCAGCTTTCTTAACGTTCCATTTGTTATACTTATATGGATATCATATCTGTTCTTTCGGACATGTCCATATAAGTATATAGTTCTGGCAATACCGGCCATGACCTTCCTCTTCTGTGCGGATGCACACATATTACCCGAACTCTTACGGGACTTGGTAAGAATGTCTTCCACGAGTACTGAGTGTCTTGGGTAGGGACACTACGGATGTAGTGTGTGGACATATAAGGAGAGAATGTGGGTCTCGCGGGAGGCGTGCGCGAGATAGTAGCCCCTGCAGTCGCATTGTCCTCTGTACCCTCGGTGGCTCAGATGGATAGAGCGTCTGCCATGTAAGCAGAAGGTGCCGGGTTCGAGTCCTGGTCATGGCACACATTTTCACCTGACCCCGTTGATATATACTGTAGTTTTCCATTAAAAAAGCTAGGAGATATTTGCCGAATACAGGGTCAAATCGATCACTAAGGCTTCAATTCTTGGCATTGGAAGTCGTTTTTGGAATCCGTCGTTTATTGCAATGAGGCTAAACTCGACTATAATCTCAAGAACAACATCTCCTGACCTATCGTTTACTTCACTGACACACATGCTATAATGCGTGTTAAAGTTCCCCCCAAAATATGTATGGGGCTCCAGCTGCTGACGATAATTTACGACTTTTCCAGGTGGACATACGATTTTGGCCGACAGTAAATGGCTACAATAGTTATCCTGCCGACTATATATAAAAGCCTGATTGCTGTCGCTTGTAGGTTTGCGATATTCTCATGGTTAACGGTATCGGTATATGTTTCAGCACACTATTAGTGAAAAGAGCAACTCCTTTCCCTCCCTCTATATCATGTCGGTAGACTTGATGTCCATGAAATTGTTCCTTGTTATCTGCTCAAACCATGTCTCGGAAATGGTAGCTACCGCTATCTTTCGTGTCTACAGTTCATGTTGCTGTACATCATCACTTGAGGTCGCATATTGTGCATTCCACTTTAAATCTGAAATAATATTATCAGAAATTAGTTTCTAATTGAAATAATGAAATATTCAAATCAGTTCGTTTATCTTAAAGGCAGAAGATACAAAGAGAATGATCTTGAATGATTCATCTGGATGAGAAATAAACAGACGCATAACACAGACATTAATTTTATTACATAAAACAAAAGAGCAACAATTTGTAGCGAGGAAATATTGTATCGCTGACTGAGTAACCAGGATCTTAATTTATTGTCAGATACAATTCATAAAAATTTAGGTTCCTTTAATAAACCCGGTTTTTAAGTAATCAGTTATTTGTATGATATACCTGATAATAGTGAAGCACCATCAGTAGAAGGTGACTGGTAGCTATGTAATCAGTTATAAGAGGTATTCTGATTTCACGTCACTTTAATACAGGCAACAATGATAAGAATTAATGAACTGCACATGCAGAAGCACTTTCTGATTGCCATTATTTAAGAAGGTTCGTTTATTACGAAGTAGCTTATGATAAGAAAATTTATTGATATTCATAATATTTTGTGGATGATTGCAAATATTGTGAGATTTACGTTGTGTTAGCACCGAATGTGTAGTGTGCGTTTCCTTATTCACCACGTGCAAAGAAATCAGTTTAGTTCAAGGTTATTGGGTAAAGTCATAATAGCAGCGTATACATTGATGTTCTATCCTTACCTGTAACATTAGGAACTGTTCCAAACTAGCTATTTTACACATGAAACATGGTGTGCAAAAATACTGGAATCTGGTCATTGTCAATTCATATGTGTGAGTGTCAATAATTGTTTGTACGACTTTAATAACTTAATAAGTAAAATCCTGTTGACCTGGAATGGAGCAACCATAGATAAATAAACAGGGCATTTTCACACTTTATAATTTCGTTGGGCGTAGTAACTATTACCACATTGTGGCGCACTGTAGGAGGTGACGTAGAGACTGCTACTTAAATTACAGGTGATAATCATTGTAAGAAGACTTTACTGATCTCAAGTTTATGTAATTAACTACTTTCTAAAATCATTTGCTGCCCAGATTCTACTCCATGTACATCAGTGGCTTGCCGACTAAGATCAGCTCCTTGCTACATTACCGGAAGTGTTTGGCTGTTAACAGTATATCTCTGCTTGCAGTACAACACAAGAGTGACGTTCTCTGACAAAACTGTCACTTCTGTATATCAACGTAAGAAGTATCGAAAGTTTACTATGCAAATACATAGGTGTCGTTACATCACAGAACTAGGAATGATGGGGGCAATAAATGAACTATCATTACTTGACGTTTCAGAAGTTTTTCAGTAATGGTTCACTTAATCAAACACCATCTTAGGGAAGAAGATGATAATGCATAAATGTTCTGCACAAGAAAAATATGACTGATGTTATTGACTGGATAGCATAGCTTTTTCTTAGTTTTGATTGTATACCTAGTCAAGGCTATTTTCCACTGGTTCGGATAACATTCGTTATTATCTAAATGGTAACATAAATCAATTAGCAACGGAGAAAGAATGGTTGCAAATATTCACACTGTGTAAGGTGGCAGATTGTCAATTTCGCACCTTACGTGAAAGATTTTATATGTCGTAACAAGTAGATGAGTATGTTGCCTGACATACTTCAGCGATAATCAGCAGATGTGCCTATTAAAATGTACAGTATGTAATGCAAAGGAATGTCACTTGATTCAATGGTATTAACACACCAAACCCAAATCGTGCATGTCAACGAGCAAAAGGTGAAAAATGCTGCTGGAGGAAACGTTTTAGTTTGGGGGCAGACGCGAATTGCGCCATCACAGCCCGAGTACAACAAAACGCTTTTAAAAAGGGATTGGTGACCAGCGACGAGGGGGACAACTAACGCGTCAGCGATACATTGAGGAGAGCAGGTAGCGGGCCAGCGCTGCTTGCTACGAAGAAAGTATTTAGAAAACTGCATTGGGGAATTTCCAGATGGATACAAACAGACCAGCGACGCAGTTCATCACGTGAAATGCCCATGGTATACTCATGATGTACTTGGGTAACTTTCAGGCGACAGGAGCGGGCACAAAATGTGCGATTGGCTGGAATAAACTCGGAAGGAGTAGAAAGGGGTGAAATTTCGACGCAGTTTGAAGGTAGGCCCTTTGCGATTGGCAGAGGTAGTTTCCACAAGATGAAAGGAGCACTTCCATTGGTCTGAAAGAGCTGTGACATGAAGCACGAAAGGTTGCAGTTGGTGGACAGTTTGCTACGAAAGACATAAGCCCAAAAACTTTGGGGACTCTCCTCTGGACCAGTGTCAAGAGTAGAACAAGGTCCATCACGCTCTGTACGAAGCCAAAAGAGGAATTTTGTGTGAACACTGCGTTTGCTTCGGCTGACATTCAGCTAGGAATTAGCGGAAGAGTCCTTGAGCTCCAATAGCGGAGAAACGAAGCAGCCAAGTAGTTACTTGTTCTTGTGAGAACTGAGAGGGCATTGTGGAATACACAGTGCTCCATGTATGCAGGTGCATATCGCCATATTTCCAGATTAGGGATGAGTGCATGTTTTCTCGCCTAACGAGAAACATAGGACAGTTTCTGCTGATAAAATCAGTAAAAATGTTGATTAGCTTTGTATACGACTTTCAGAGAACGAGAGCAGCCCTGCAGCTGACAGCTCATTGCAGCTAAGTTAAATGCTGCTATGTTGTTGTGGTCTTCAGTCCTGAGACTGGTTTGATGCAGCTCTCCATGCTACTCTATCCTGTGCAAGCTTCTTCATCTCCCAGTACCTACTGCAGCCTACATCCTTCTGAATCTGCTTAGTGTATTCATCTCTCGGTCTCCCTCTTCGATTTTTACTCTCCACGCTGCCCTCCAATACTAAAATGGTGATCCCTTGATGCCTCAGAACATGTCCTACCAACCGATCCCTTCTTCTAGTCAAGTTGTGCCACAAGCTCCTCTTCTCCCCAATTGTATTCAATACCTCATCATTAGTTATGTGATCTACCCATCTAATCTTCAGCATTCTTCTGTAGCACCACATTTCGAAAGATTCTATTCTCTTCTTGTCTTAACTATTTTCGTCCACGTTTCACTTCCATACATGGCTACACTCCATACAAATACTTTCAAAAACGACTTACTGACATTTCACTCTATACTCGATGTTAAGAAATTTCTCTTCTTCAGAAACGCTTTCCTTGCCATTGCCAGTCTACATTTTATATCCTCTCTACTTCGACCATCATCAGTCATTTTGCTCCCCAAATAGCAAAACACCTTTACTACTTTAAGTGTCTCATTTCCTAGTCTAATCCCCTCAGCATCACCAGACTTAATTCGACCACATTCCATTTTCCTCGTTTTGCTTTTGTTGATGTTCATCTTATACCCTCCTTTCAAGACACTATCCATTCCGTTCAACTGCTCTTCCAAGTCCTTTGCTGTCTCTGACAGACTTACAATGTCATCGGCGAATCTCGAAGTTTTTATTTGTTCTCCATGTGTAACCTCCCCCTCACTTATCGACCTTAATGACAGTGAAAAATTAAACCGCGTGTACCTAATGGAAATTTGGGAAAAGCAATCGTCACCGAAGTTAATTTGTCGGTAAAGAGGGAGGAAAGGGCTACATCAAAATGAAAGGAAAAATGCAAATGAAACTGGTGGAAATTAATTTTGAAAAGGGGTAAAGTTAATAAAGAAAGTAAATATGCGGTCATTACGTTAACAATTAACTAGCGGTGATTAGATATTCGAGATTTGCGGGAAATTACGGTCGCCACTCCTAAGGACAATTACTATAGTAGCTGAAAAAAAGGTTATTACACATATAATTAGCACTAGAAGCGTGGCAACTGAAGGTTGACATGTGTAGTGTGAAAACTGAAAGTTTGTCAGAAGTAATAAATTTCGCTACACTCTGACTTAATTTAGCAAAAGAATTAATAAAATCGGAAAATTGAAAGTTAATTTAGTGACTGAAATTAAGAGTGAGCTTTGTTTCTGAAGCATATCGAAATTCAGTAAAATACGGTTAGTCTTGGGCTACCTCAACAATCATTTCAAAAGCTACTTGAATCTACGCCATTTAGAAATAAGAGATTTAACTTTGAACTTGAATTAAATGATTCTGAACAATTAACAATAGTAAAATTTAGTACGTACCAAGCTGAGCTGCAGTCACAGGTAAGCTAAAATATGCTAACAAAAGTCGCACTCTTAATTTGTGCTTGTGTAATCTAAATATTGTAGCCAGCCATGAATACTTTAACTGAACTTTGAAATTAAAGCAGTGAAATCGAATTATATTACTTTAATGCTGGCGTTTGAATTTCAACGACACTCGGGTTCATTTCGGAAAAGGAAGGGACCCTGCTTGGCAATACAATTGGGACAATGAGCAACAAAGGTTCATGCTCAGTTGCTGTAATTTTGTGATGCAACAATTTTAAAAGCTGAGATCTGCCATACAGTTCTGAAACTTTACGTGCTTTTAGTCTTCCTTGTTGGTTGATTGAAGGTTTGAAGTCGGCGATCGAGGAGGTGGCGACAGTCACTCATTGTCGGCCGTTGCTGTTGCAGAAGCTGGATGCTGGCGCGCCTCCTTCTCGACACGGTCACCAGGCGAAACGGGCTCTTGATGTGTGCCAGCTAATGCTTCCCGTCCGCGACACCGTGCTAGAATCTATTATAGCCAGTCGAGCGCAATTACATGCTGCCAAACCCCGAAAGCGCGGCAACTCGCGGGAGCGTCACACAACACACCTGCTCAACCGCACTACCCCAGCCAGACTCTCTCTGCCCGCGCTCCACGCGACAGAGTTAACACTACCAAAGATCCTAAACACTTTCGTTCTCCACACGACCTATCGATGTATTCGTTCGATAGTATAGTTTTCCCTAGGCCAGACCCAGTGTATAAATACAAATAACATTCACAAAACAAACCAATTATACATCGACATAAATGCATATATATACAAATAGTAAAACAATTACAATATACAAAGACACAGAAATGTTATATCTTCAGGTAACAAAATAAGGAAAAAAATTTGCAGTGCAATAGATGGAAATAGGAGGATATGCATTTCCGGCGTTACACGTGCCACACATTGTCTGAGGATGTTCGTGTAACCTAAACAGACTCAGAAAATGTCCCAAAAAGGAAAAAAAACAGCGGAAATGCATATGCTCAAAACATCAAGAAAATTTAGCATTCGTCTAATTAACCATAAACCAATTTTTAGACCATAATAATTGAGTGGAGACACTGCTAATCTTATTCCACTGTGTCATCTTGCACAAAATAAAAGAGGTTGACAACATATTAAAATTCATAGAAAATATAGAAAATGGTTTAGCTATTCCAAAATCATTATAATTCGTAACACTATCAAGAAATGGAATACTATTTACAAAATTAATCAGAGTACATGGTCATAAAAATAGGTAGATCAAAATACGCAAATTAATTATTAATCACACAGAATACACATTTTTTATATAACCTTTTCATAATTAATATTCTCGTCATGAGAGTCCACTTAACGCTAAACAAGAAAATAATATACAGCAGATCGAAAAAAAACATAAATATTGACAGCAGAATTCGTCCACATCAGCTGTTCGGGAAGAAAAACAACCCCGCATTCCGTACCCGCAAGTACAAAGAATGCCGAGAGCGGCACAAGAGCCGACAGCGGCACCGCCTTGTCAGTATTGTTGCGCCCGCCTGTGCGGCACGCTTGATCTCACTCGCCTGTGCAACGGCATTTCCAGAACGTCCGTTTCACTGAATTCTTTCGGAGAATCTCACTCCCGAGTAATCTCAAGGAGTCCATTAACACTATCACAGTGTATAACTCAACACTGTCCATCATCACACGCATGTACTAGCCTGAAACTTAAAACAGCGTCTAAGTACATCGGCAATGACAAGTAAAACACATATTCATGAAATCTTACAGCTAGCTACAAAATTATATTTACATTGCTTAATCTACTGTGACTCAGCTGAAAACTTAAACCAGCAGCTTGGATTTTTCAATTGATAAATAATCACTCTCTGTTAAATCATTTAGTACAAATTAATTACTTATTAATTACAACTTCTTTAATGTCCTCTTGGTCAGGCAAAAGCATGGCAATCTGGCAAATCGTTAAATATTACACTCTATATTTACATACTGTACAAATTACCCATTCTGTGGTATTAATCAATCCTTGGTTGGTACAATTTCAAGTCTACAATGTTCCGTATACCTAATAGTTTTCCTGAGCTTGGATACTCTAAGCAATAGGCATTTGTGTGAGGTATACCAACGACTTTATATGGTCCATTATAAACAAACTTAAATTTAGAGATTTCATTGTCTATCTCGCTCGATTTCTCATGAGCTTTTTCAAGTACTAAGTCTCCGATTGCAAACTTAGCAAAACGCGCTTTAGCGTCATGACGACGTGTGCGAGCATCGGCTTTTAGCTTCATTATTTCTCGCAAACGATCTTTTTTCACACCAATACTAATGTCAATCCGTGGAGGGAATTTGATTATCTCTTCCACTAAACTTTTACTTTCCAAGTCACTTTCTACACTATTGTCAGTGGTGAGATTCCTCACGTTACAGTAGTTCAAATTCATGCCTACGTCAATGGCATCCAGCCAGTTAACAATGTGTATAGGCTGGTTTTGCCTATGCACGCCGTCTCCTGCCTCGTGAAAACTAACTACTATTGTTTTATCTTGTGACGTACATGTCAAAGTTTTGCTTTCGCAATTAATCACTGCACAGTACTTTAATAGCCAATCCAACCCGATAATTACTTCCGTAGTTAAGTCTGGCACGACGACAAACTCTTGTTCAAATCGTGCCCCACATATCTCGAAGTTGACAAAAATCTGTTTTGTGACCGGTTTACTGGCCTTCCCACTAGCACCGATAATTTTCACCCCTGTTACTGGCATAACTACGATACCAGGTCTGTCTTTCAGTAACTCAAATATTTTCCCAGATACAGCACTCAATTCTGCACCGGTGTCAATCAACACGTTTAGTTGTAGGCCATGCATATTAATAGACACTACTATCTGTCTACACTTGTCCTCGACTGTTTCTTTATTTTCCCACAATAAATCCTCGTCTATATCCAGGTCATTCCAGAAAAAACCATCCGGCTTTGAGCCTAAATCCGGCTTATCTGGCGGCCTTTTCAGCCTCTGTTCACATACAGTTTTAATTTCAACACGTTTGTCCTGAGGCTTAGTCTGTAGCTTCGCCACCAATACCGAACCCTTTTCCTGTAACTCGTCAACTAGTGAGTGTTGCTTTGCTATCATTTCACTCATTGTCACCTTCGTTGATTCCTCTTTGGCCAGATTGATCTCATCTGCCAATCTACCTGGAGAAATGTGCCCAGTAGTATCTGCAATTACTTCCTCTGGATCTGCGCAGCCCACACTGCTACCGCCCGACCGTATAACGTCAGCTCTGACCTCATACACGCTGTAATCTACGTGCTTTTCTACCAATCGTGTCCGGCTGTCACTAAAATTCTCGTAATCTTTCTCCTTAATACTTTCGCAATGTTTAAACTGGAGTTTTGCGTCGGATGGGTCGGCCACTTCTAACACTATAACTTACGGTAAAGTCTGCCGGTCAGGGCCAGAACTTTCCGTTACTACTTCAACATCCAACTCCTGCTGGACGAAACACGACGAGTCTTGCTCGTGCTCCCCATTAACATCAACTATTTCTGGTAAAGTCTGCCGGTTAGGGCCAGAACTTTCTATCACTTCACAAACACTATCTTCCTGCGGGACGAGACGCGGCAAATCCTGCCCCCACTCCCCATAAACACTTCTCCCGTACAGACCCCTATAATCTCTTAGTTCGTCGTATAAGCGACCGAACTGCCTTAACCAGACCTCATTCCTCTCTGCATCCCCTCGCTCGATGACGGACGTGTTATCCGACATCTGATCTTCTCCCAACAATTGCGAATCATTCTTAAACTCAATCTCCAGTTCTGCTGTGGGTGTTACAGCTGCCATTTTATAATCGATTTCCAGAACACTACTTAAATTGTTCTCACTGAAAGTGAATGTATTTTCTACTGCTGTGTCTACTGCTGATCTACTACTCGTGGGCACACTCCTTTCTCCTAACACTGGCACACTCTCTCGCCGTTGATTATTCCACACGGAATTTTCATAACGACGACACCTGGGTTTTCTCCTGTTATTGGGCCGCCAAAATTTCTCCACGCCCGGTCGGCCCCTCACCGGCGCGGCTAATAGTTTCCCTGTCTCGTCCCAGCAGATACGCTCCCCGGATACTGCTGAGGCGGCTGGTCACACCCTCTGGCGTTATTACTATTCTGTGAAGGCCGTATCACGTTAGTATGATACTGGTTTCTGTCATTCCTGTTATTATTTGCATTGTACCGATTGTTATTACGGTCCGAACCATTATTGTTATTGCTGCCATGGTTGCGGTATGCATTATTCCCATGTTTATCGTTGTTGTGGTACCCGTTGTTGTTGCCACGGCCTCTACCACTGTCGCGATTATTGCGCCAATTGTCCTCGTCCTCAACTCTTTCCAGGAAATCATTGATTGTCTTGTAATTGCTTACTACGTATCGTTTTGTATCATCTGGAAGCTTCTTGTAGAGTTCCCAGACTATTTCGGATTCCGTGCGGCGATCACGCAAATATTCCAACTTGCGGATGCAGCCCTCACAAAACTCCTTCATCGAGCCGCGCGAATTCGCATCGAAAGGCCTCGATACGACAAATTCACGCCAGACACTTTGTTGTTTTTGCTCTGAGCAGTATTCAGCCAGAAACAAATTTTTAAACTCGTCAAAAGTCAGGTTCGTAATGTTGAGGTTTAAGCCCCAACGCTTGGCATCACCAGCCAACACGTCAATAACCGCATTAATTTGTCTCTCATTAGTCCATGATCTGGGTAAAACTCTTTCACAATTTTTAATGAAATCCGTCGCGTGTATACCGCATTTTTTCAATGGGTCGAACCGTTCCTCTTTCGTCAACAATTCCGAACTATGTGCACATATTGGCACATAGCTCCGTTTTTCGTCAAGTTTCTTTTCTAATTCCGACACTCTCGTAATTACTTGGCAAGTGGTTGTCGCAAGCGTTTCCACTTCCCTCTTTTTCTCTTCGCAGGTATTAGCCTGCTTCCTCACTTTGGTATCTACTTCGGATACTAAAGCCTTTAAAGTTTCCACCTTCCGTTGATCCTGTTTTTTCACTAATTGAATTTGTTCCGTCACCTTATTCTCGATGATCGGAGCAACCGCTTCTCCTACACTTTTCTCAATTCTGCTAATTTCGGAATCAAAACGAGTATTTATGCTCGCAATTTCCGCCTGAACTCCTATCATTTCCTGTTTAAGATTACCGATTTCGGTATTAATCATAACAATATCTTCTTTGATTTTATCAATTTTTGTGTTAACAACTCCAACATTGTTGTTAACAACATTAATAGCTTTGTTCTGATTGTCTAGCTTCCATTCAATTTTTTCATACTGAGCTTCTTGCTTGGCAGACTGAGCTTCTTGCTTGGCAGACTGAGCTTCTTGCTTGGCAGCCTGAGCTTTAATTTCTGACGATTGATTCTTGATTTCATTAATCAAAACATTCAATAAATCAGTTAAATTCCCGGAAACTACCGGTTTTACTTGCGTAGCTGGTTCCTCTATATATGTTCCCCCGTATTCGTCATCAAGGGGTACAGATTTGATTTTCGCTTCCGATTCCGAAACATTTTCTAAAGTTTGGAATTCCATTTCTGCTCTTTGTTGCGTTTCGCCGGTCGCGTCTTTCATGCTAGCCGCCTGCCCCTGAACAAGGGGTACCGCGGTGCGCGTTTCCCACTGTTCGACCGATTGTTCCGTATCCAAGTCTACCAAATTTTGGTAATTGTTGCCTTCACTCATTTTAATAATTTTCAATATAAATGCCAAATCTCAAATCTAATTAGGATTCCTCACACTAATATTCTCGCTGACGTATCGACCATTTCGTAACCAGTACTTTGTTACGAGATTTGCACAATGCAAAATTCGTGTCCAGAACAACCTCAAATCCGAAGATTGTCCTGTCACCAGGTCGCCACGTGTAACCTCCCCCTCGCTTATCGACCTTAATGACAGTGAAAAATTAAACCGCGTGTACCTAATGGAAATTTGGGAAAAGCAATCGTCACCGAAGTTAATTTGTCGGTAAAGAGGGAGGAAAGGGTTACATCCAAATGAAAGGAAAAATGCAAATGAAACTGGTGGAAATTAATTTTGAAAAGGGGTAAAGTTAATAAAGAAAGTAAATATGCGGCCGTTACGTTAACAATTAACTAGCGGTAATTAGATATTCGAGATTTGCGGGAAATTACGGTCGCCACTCCTAAGGACAATTACTATAGTAACTGAAAAAGAAAGGTTATTACACATATACACTCCTGGAAATGGAAAAAAGAACACATTGACACCGGTGTGTCAGACCCACCATACTTGCTCCGGACACTGCGAGAGGGCTGTACAAGCAATGATCACACGCACGGCACAGCGGACACACCAGGAACCGCGGTGTTGGCCGTCGAATGGCGCTAGCTGCGCAGCATTTGTGCACCGCCGCCGTCAGTGTCAGCCAGTTTGCCGTGGCATACGGAGCTCCATCGCAGTCTTTAACACTGGTAGCATGCCGCGACAGCGTGGACGTGAACCGTATGTGCAGTTGACGGACTTTGAGCGAGGGCGTATAGTGGGCATGCGGGAGGCCGGGTGGATGTACCGCCGAATTGCTCAACACGTGGGGCGTGAGGTCTCCACAGTACATCGATGTTGTCGCCAGTGGTCGGCGGAAGGTGCACGTGCCCGTCGACCTGGGACCGGACCGCAGCGACGCACGGATGCACGCCAAGACCGTAGGATCCTACGCAGTGCCGTAGGGGACCGCACCGCCACTTCCCAGCAAATTAGGGACACTGTTGCTCCTGGGGTATCGGCGAGGACCATTCGCAACCGTCTCCATGAAGCTGGGCTACGGTCCCGCACACCGTTAGGCCGTCTTCCGCTCACGCCCCAACATCGTGCAGCCCGCCTCCAGTGGTGTCGCGACAGGCGTGAATGGAGGGACGAATGGAGACGTGTCGTCTTCAGCGATGAGAGTCGCTTCTGCCTTGGTGCCAATGATGGTCGTATGCGTGTTTGGCGCCGTGCAGGTGAGCGCCACAATCAGGACTGCATACGACCGAGGCACACAGGGCCAACACCCGGCATCATGGTGTGGGGAGCGATCTCCTACACTGGCCGTACACCACTGGTGATCGTCGAGGGGACACTGAAAAGTGCACGGTACATCCAAACCGTCATCGAACCCATCGTTCTACCATTCCTAGACCGGCAAGGGAACTTGCTGTTCCAACAGGACAATGCACGTCCGCATGTATCCCGTGCCACCCAACGTGCTCTAGAAGGTGTAAGTCAACTACCCTGGCCAGCAAGATCTCCGGATCTGTCCCCCATTGAGCATGTTTGGGACTGGATGAAGCGTCGTCTCACGCGGTCTGCTCGTCCAGCACGAACGCTGGTCCAACTGAGGCGCCAGGTGGAAATGGCATGGCAAGCCGTTCCACAGGACTACATCCAGCATCTCTACGATCGTCTCCATGGGAGAATAGCAGCCTGCATTGCTGCGAAAGGTGGATATACACTGTACTAGTGCCGACATTGTGCATGCTCTGTTGCCTGTGTCTATGTGCCTGTGGTTCTGTCAGTGTGATCATGTGATGTATCTGACCCCAGGAATGTGTCAATAAAGTTTCCCCTTCCTGGGACAATGAATTCACGGTGTTCTTATTTCAATTTCCAGGAGTGTAATTAGCACTAGAAGCGTGGCAACTGAAGGTTGACACGTGTAGTGTGAAAACTGAAAGTTTTGTGACGGCCTTCGTAGCGACAACACTTCGCTGTAGAAACGGCCTACGAAGTCACCTCCACACTTTTAATAGCGGGCCGACCGGTCCGCTGGAACAGTGAACAGAAAGATGAGAACCCAAACACTCGGATTAAATGAAAGTCGGTACTTATCTTTATTAACGACGATACAGAACACAGTGGTGAATATGGTCTACAGAAATCTGTCTAGTTCGAGTCGGTGCGGCTAGGTCAGCGTCGGCTGACGACAAACAACAACTCTGCTGCGATGAACACACAACTGACTAGCAGGTACACAATTCGGTGGCGAGTCTACAACTGAGCGGCGAATCCAGAACTGTCCTAGCGCTCGCGACTCCAGCGCTTAAGAAACCAGAAGCCAGCGGTGGCGCGCGCAGACTTGCGGCGATTTCCTGTCTCGCTGGCGCTGCTTATGCGGACGGCGTCCGGACTTTGATGCTGCCAACCTTTTGGCAGCGGGCTCGGGTGGCATTACTGGCTAGGATATAACAGAAAGTTTGTCAGAAGTAATAAATTTCGCTACACTCTGACTTAATTTAGCAAAAGAATTAATAAAATCGGAAAATTGAAAGTTAATTTAGTGACTGAAATTAAGAGTGAGCTTTGTTTCTGAAGCATATCGAAATTCAGTAAAATACGGTTAGTCTTGGGCTACCTCAACAATCATTTCAAAAGCTACTTGAATCTACGCCATTTAGAAATAAGAGATTTAACTTTGAACTTGAATTAAATGATTCTGAACAATTAACAATAGTAAAATTTAGTACGTACCAAGCTGAGCTGCAGTCACAGGTAAGCTAAAATATGCTAACAAAAGTCGCACTCTTAATTTGTGCTTGTGTAATCTAAATATTGTAGCCAGCCATGAATACTTTAACTGAACTTTGAAATTAAAGCAGTGAAATCGAATTATATTACTTTAATGCTGGCGTTTGAATTTCAACGACACTCGGGTTCATTTCGGAAAAGGAAGGGACCCTGCTTGGCAATACAATTGGGACAATGAGCAACAAAGGTTCATGCTCAGTTGCTGTAATTTTGTGATGCAACAATTTTAAAAGCTGAGATCTGCCATACAGTTCTGAAACTTTACGTGCTTTTAGTCTTCCTTGTTGGTTGATTGAAGGTTTGAAGTCGGCGATCGAGGAGGTGGCGACAGTCACTCATTGTCGGCCGTTGCTGTTGCAGAAGCTGGATGCTGGCGCGCCTCCTTCTCGACACGGTCACCAGGCGAAACGGGCTCTTGATGTGTGCCAGCTAATGCTTCCCGTCCGCGACACCGTGCTAGAATCTATTATAGCCAGTCGAGCGCAATTACATGCTGCCAAACCCCGAAAGCGCGGCAACTCGCGGGAGCGTCACACAACACACCTGCTCAACCGCACTACCCCAGCCAGACTCTCTCTGCCCGCGCTCCACGCGACAGAGTTAACACTACCAAAGATCCTAAACACTTTCGTTCTCCACACGACCTATCGATGTATTCGTTCGATAGTATAGTTTTCCCTAGGCCAGACCCAGCGTATAAATACAAATAATATTCACAAAACAAACCAATTATACATCGTCATAAATGCGTATATATACAAATAGTAAAACAATTACAATATACAAAGACACAGAAATGTTATATCTTCAGGTAACAAAATAAGGAAAAAAATTTGCAGTGCAATAGATGGAAATACGAGGATATGCATTTCCGGCGTTACACATGGATTTTAATATCTACTCCGAATTTTTCTTTTGTTTCCTTCACTGCTTACTCAATATACAGATTGAATAACATCGGGGAGAGGCTACAACCCTGTCTCACTCCCTTCCCAGCCACTGTTTCCCTTTCATGTCCCTCGACCCTTATAACTGCCATCTGCTTTCTGTACGAATTGTAAATAGCCTTTCGCTCCCTGTATTGTACTCCTGCCACCTTCAGAATTTGAAAGAGAGTATTCCAATCAACATTGTCAAAAGCTTTCTCTAAGTCTACAAATTCTAGAAACGTAGCTTTGCCTTTCCTTAAACTTTCTTCTAAGATAAGTCGTAGGGTCAGTATTGCCTCACGTGTTCCAACATTTCTACGGAATCCAAACTGATCTTCCCCGAGGTCGGCTTCTATCAGATTTTCCATTCGTCTGTAAAGAATTTGCGTTAGTATTTTGCATCCGTGACTTATTAAACTGATAGTTCGGTAATTTTCACATCTGTCAACACCTGCTTTCTTTGGGATCGGAATTATTATACTCTTCTTGAAGTCAGAGGGTATTTCGCCTGTCTCATACATCTTGCTCACCAGATGGTAGAGTTTTGTCAGGACTGGCTCTCCCAAGGCTGTCAGTTGTTCTAATGGAATGTTGTCGACTCCGGGGGCCTTGTTTCGACTCAGGTCTCTCAGCGCTCTGTCAAACGCTTCACGCAGTATCATATCTCCCATTTCATCTTCATCTACATCCTCCTCCATTTCCATAATATTGTCTTCAAGCACATCGGCCTTGTATAGACCCTCTATATACTCCTTCCACCTTTCTGCTTTTCCTTCTTTGCTTAGAACTGGGTTTCCATCAAAGCTCTTGATATTCATGCAAAGGTCTCTTTAATTTTCCTGTAGGCGGTATCTATCTTACCCCTAGTGAGATAAGCCTCTACATCCTTACATTTGTCCTCTAGCCATCCCTGCTTAGCCATTGTGCACTTCCTGTCGATCTCATTTTTGAGACGTTTGTATTCCTTTTTGCCCGCTGCTAGCAGAGGTGTAAACTTGTTGGTTCACCAGCTTACATCCACTGTGAACTACAGCAACCTTGAGTAATCTTTTGCTCAAGTTGTCACAAAAACTAACCGTCCTCCGTAGACTTGAATATCATCCTAAATATTACCGAACTTAGAACCGGAATAGGATGATTTGTCGTAATACTGCCCAACTTAAACTTGTAGAGAACTTTCTGTTTAAATTTGATATTGTTGTATTCGGTGTAATTTCGGCTAAACAGGACGTAATGCGTTATCTGGACAACTATCCTGTCATTGCCATGTCACAGCCTATGTAAATTGGTGTACTTCTCTCATAATAATTTTGAAATTAAACAGATTATGTACAGCTAAACACCAATGTGCTCTGTCCTAGAATAAGGGTCCACTCCTAACCCCAGTCATTTATTCTATAGACGGTAACGCACTCTCAGGGTGTTTTTACATATGTCTGACAAACATGAAAAGGAGTGGAGTGTCAGAATTGTTATCACTGCCTGTCAAACAGTTCCATCAAAGACGCTTGTCCAGCTCCATAGGTAAAGAAACAATTTGAAACTCAACAAATAGTGTAACCAATATAATTTTATTCCTAATTAAGTTATGTAAAGTTAAGTAGTGATTCTCAGCCTAAGCCTAATTCTAATTTAATGACGATAGCTCTTGCTGAACTTGACGTTGCAGGTAGGTGGCTATATTTGAACTGAATGATAGAGCTCACTGCAAACTGGTGATGCAGTCTTCATATGGAATCCACTGATAGTAGCTCGCACTGAACTGGCATTGAAGTCAGGTGGTCGTATCCAAGTGAACTGACCTTTTTATTCAGACGACCTTATTTGAATCTAATGACAACAGCTCACTTCAAACTGGTGTTTCCTCTGGACGAGTTTCTGACACCATGGGCAATGCGAAGATGGGTATGTATGCTAAGCCGTTAAGGTCTCAGACAGGTCGAGACATGTTGAGCATATTCAAACTTCCACATTTCTTACTTCTTGTATTACAGGAAAGTGAACTACGCATGTATATTCAACGGCTGATTGGACATTGATTTGTGTGTATATTGCGCAGTTTCCAAGCACATTCCTGTTTTTGGTCATTGAGCGTATTTCTATTTTACTTTAAGTCCCTCCCCGTGAAATACCCTTCCTGAGGATTGAGCATTGGAATGTTTGTAAATTTGTGGTAAGTTCCTATGGGACCAAACTGCTGAGGTCATCGGTCCCTAGACTTATAAACCATTTAATCTAACTTAAACCAACTTACGCTATGGACAACACACACACTCATGTCCGAGGGAGGACTTGAACATCCGGCGGGGGGAGC
The DNA here is from genome assembly GCF_023898315.1 of Schistocerca nitens. Lineage (NCBI taxonomy): Eukaryota > Metazoa > Arthropoda > Insecta > Orthoptera > Acrididae > Schistocerca > Schistocerca nitens. The sequence goes on from NC_064616.1 coordinate 784,218,123, forward strand.
CACGTGAACCGTGGCAAGACGCCTTAGAAAGCGCGGATACCCCGTGCGGTGAGTGAGCATTCCCTTTCTGTTGTTGTTAGGCACAAAATTGTCATTTTATTTCATTGTGGTGGTGAGTTTCTTTTATTAACAGTTCTGCATGGGTGATATGGGCACTTTCACTCTTCAGTGTCCTCGTATGTTCCATGTACCTGATATTAAAATTTCTTGCAGCCATACCAATATATTTACAGCTGGAACTATTACATTTCAATTTACCTGTTCTGGAACTACTGTATTGTACTTACCTTTATCTTCCTTCACAATTCTTAACTTCTTTTGAATTGTGCAATTTGTAGCCCATGTTTTTTTGAAAATGTTACTTATTTTGTGTGCGATCTGGTTGTATTATGTTATGGCATGCCATTTTGTGTTTGTGTTGTGGGGTGAGTTTTTTGGTCTGACTGTGCTTTGTGTGTTACAGGTATCTGTTACTATATCTGAACGGTTATTATTTTTGTTGTCTTCTGTTTTTATCTTTTTCGATTGGTGTTGTGTAGTTCGTGTTCTAGCTTGTTGTTGTATCCATTTGTTTTTGCAATGTTGATGGCTGTGTTTAGCTGTTCTTGGTAGTTATTTTAGCTTAGAGGTGTTCCACACTGTCTGTATACTATATATCTGATGGCTGCTCTTTATGGAGAAGTACAGTGTGCATGTCTTGCACATAAAAGGTAATAATCAGATTTGCAGTTGGTGGGATGTGTGTATCTTTTATTTTTTTGGATTAATGCTAAGAAGTTCTATATGCATCTGCTGTTATCTACTTTGTACATTTCAGTTAAGCATTAGTGTTCGAATTGCTGTGTGGTATATGGAAATATTCTTGAAACTTGTAACTGGTCTCATGGCACTGTTTTCTTTATGTATTTTGGGCTGGTTCTGCTGAATTCCTTTTGTAATGTATTTTTATCCGTGTTATTGTAAGTTTTTGACATTTTTCATGTTTTTCTAAGTTTAATTTAAAATCTAGTGGATCGATCCGTAATTATACATTATTTTTTTACAGTCTGTCTTTTCTTTATTCTTATTCTTCTGTATATCTATGAGCACTACAGTGCTACTTCTGCCTACATTTGTAGCTATTGGCTCCTTTCCTGTAGCTTTTCTAGCGTTTTTCTTTATTGACTTAGTCACTAGTGCTCCTCTGTTGCTTTTCTTTTGTTTCTATGAGTATTCTTGTTTGCGATGAAGCCATTTACTTGTTTTATTATCAATTCTCTGATCAGTTCTCTGTTTATAAAATCGTTTTTCCTTTGTGTGCTACAGTATCTTCTCTTTCTATTAAGATGTCCTAAGGCCTCCATTTGTTGATTTGTTCTTGTTAATGTTACATTTAGTATCTTTCTCTAACATTTATGTGTACAGTTCACTCAGTTGCACGTCGGTGAGAGTCACTGTTCTTGGGTAAAATGTGTGTCGGAAGTCTTGACTGTGTGTGTGTGTGTGTGTGTGTGTGTGCGTGCTTGTCCACACACACAGACACACACGCACAACAAATACACACAAAGAGCGAGACGAGGGAGGGAGAGAGAGAGAGAGAGAGAGAGAGAGAGAGAGAGCTTAGCTATCTGCTCAGCTTTGTCTGTCAGGAGCCAAAGGGCTGTAGGCTTGTTCAGGGAAGTTAATATCTGTTTGGTTAAAGCTTTTGTTTTTGTATACAGTAGAACAGTATGCATTGTCATCTTCTTCCGTAAAAATGGTATTTGATAAAGTGAAAAATTGTTGAAAAGCTTCTAAAATCACAGATTATGGTAGTTCGTTTATTGTACCCAGCACTCCTTGCACAGTATTTGCAATAATAAATGCTGTCCCCACATCACAGGCAACACTATCATAGCACCAAAGAACATCTCTGACAACATTCAGTGATATTTCCTCTATTTAATTTTTTATTTTTACAATTCAAATAGTCCCCTTGCTTTCCTTTAAGCAGGAAGTATCTGTACTATTCGTTTCTATTGTAGGGGTAATTTCAATTCTTTTTTGAAATTATTACTCAGAACTTCTTCATTTCAGTTTAACATACCTCCATTTATTTCACTTTCATGTACAGAAGAAATCAGTGATAGTGCAGAAAGACAACCAGTTCGAATCTATAACAAAGCGTTTCGATATTTAAAAAAATATAAAAAAGCCTAGGTACCACCGCTACTTTATGCCATACCGTTTAAACAATTGGAGCAAAATTATGCTCACGTCACAGGCAACACTACCATCAAAATACAGTGTGTATTTTTGGAATATAGTGCCTTAATAGCACAAATTATAATATACAGTAAGTAAATAAAACAGTTTTATACTTCGTTCAAAAATATTTTCAAAAATAGCATCACTTTCAGTGAATAAAAAGTAGCTTGTTGATATAGCTGTGGAAATAGTTGTCAATTAAAAACCTTTTCTTTCGCAAAATGCTGAAATACAAAATAAGGCCAACTAGAGCATTATGCTAACGTCAGTTTGCGACACCCACCAGGTTCACACACCTGGCGCTCGCAACTGCTGTATCAGAAACAGAAAACCTAACAAAATGAGGGACTAACATCTTCTCAAACTGCTCATAGTATAGGCCGGCCGAAGTGGCCGCGCGGTTCTGGCACTGCAGTCTGGAGCCGCGAGACCGCTACGGTCGCAGGTTCGAATCCTGCCTCGGGCATGAATGTGTGTGGTGTCCTTAGGTTAGTTAGGTTTACCTAGTTCTAAGTTCTAGGGGACTAATGACCTCAGCAGTTGAGTCCCATAGTGCTCAGAGCCATTTGAAACTGCTCATAGTATAGTTTTTCACCATTTTAGACCCCTAGACTGTGGAAAACGAACTGACATTGACAACTGCGCAAATATTCTGAGGTCGATCAGGCATAATCCAGTTGTCAACTCCACTGGACGAGAATCATCTTATGCCCCGCTTACCCTTGCTGCAGGAAATTCTCTGATTAGACTCTTTCCTAAAAAGGGGGTGTGACTTAAGAAGAAATTGAGAAATTTGATGAGACAATAAAATACTGAGCTGTTATTGGAGGATCCAGATATGTGTATTGACTTAGAAACACTCGTATTGGCTTGTTGGCGAAAAATGGCTTGGCTGATACGGCTGGCTGTTTCATTTTTACGGCAGTAAAATATTGAGCTGTGATAAGGAGAGCTAAATATGAATGTGTTGGCTAAGAACCTCTCTGAATGGCTTGTTGCAAAGAAAGGGGATGAGGCTTAGGGAGCTGAGAAATGTGATTGGACACTAAACTACTAAGCTATTTTTGAAGTATCTAAATATGTGTGATAGCTAAAAACTATCTGAATGCCCTATTTCCAAAAACGGTTGTAGATTAGGAAAAGGATGGAAGGAGAAGGGGTGTTGCTTAGGAATTGTTCTGGATGCAGAGGGGGATTGGGGGGGAGGGGGGGGGGCAAGAGTGTGGCTTAGAATGGAGACATGGGGTTTAGGAGAGGAGAAAGGCATGATGAAGTCTTGTATTTACTCCTGCATGTTGACAACTTGTTGGCCAAGGTCCAAATCTGGTCCACAGAATTCATTGCTCTCCTATCAAGCATCACATGGAATCTTGTACCACTGAAGAGTTACTGGCAAGACTCTGTCAGCAAATGTGGAGAATGTCATCAGGGTTGACTGAACTGAAGAGATTTTTGTACTGCCGAGTACTGAAGATGGTAGATCGAACACATGCTTGCAACGTATGTTAAAAATGGCTTATCCTTGGAGTATCAATTTTTAATCTACCACAGAAACGTAATAACTGTAATTTTCAAAGACAGCTAGTCATCTCGCATTATGTTCCACAATGATGGCTCAGGCCCATTCATGTAAATTGAAAGTAATGTTCCAAATAAGAGCTCAGAAACTGCTTCAAAAAGCTTTCTATTCACCCTTTATGCGTTTTTTATATATATTGTAATAAAACCTTATCAAAAAGTTTCAAATAAGGGATCGTCATTCAGTTCTTCAGTTATTTATAACTTTCCTTAAAGCTCGAAATATTAAGTCTTGCATTAAGAACAACTTTCTGTTACATTAAAATGACATTGTATACTTATCATAGAAGTGAATTAGCTCCAAGTTTTATTGTGAAATAATCACAAAACATCGTCTATTAACAAAAAATGCGCCTTATACTCTCGGACACATTTCGGACCTTTCACTTTAGTTTGAAGTTGTTTTCAGTTAAAAATACGCATTTGCTCTTCTGTGGGAATATATGGTAGAGTGAATGAATGAAAAGTGTAGATGAACAAACAGTCTTAAAATTGTAAGTAAGTATGTGTGAGCATGAATACAGTGATGTGTTATCAGATATTCGATCACGTACATTGTATAAAAGACGGTTCGTTAAACAGCTGTTAGTTATTCCAATGGATTTATCTTAGTCATATATAGCTACTTAAAGCTTATCTGGTCTTGTTAGAGGACATAGTTGGAAGAAATCTAAAAATTAATTGTACGTCTATAACTGGTCAAGCACTGAAGTACTTAAGTATACAAGGCAGCAACAACACTCATTGGGCGTAGTTACTCTTACCAATCAGAAAAGAGTAGGGCCCGGTTTTCTATAGGCTACAAATTAACTGCATCGACTGATTTACGAAGAGTTGGGCTGTAGCTCGCACAGAGGAAGGTTGTGTTTGTGTCTCCTTTTCCAAAGAAAATTTTAGGGAAGTGTCATAGAGGGTAGTACTGTGTATTGCACTGCCGGCGTGACTACGAATATCGAATTTGATGGCTTTACTGTGGGTTTTTTAATTGCTAAATAGAAATCTGTCTGTATTCTTATAAGTCATAATACCGGGTGGAGTATTATTCAGCCTTTGGTTAGACATGCTAGCTCTTTGTGAAGTAAGGAACTGCGTAATATATTGTTGAGCAAAAGACTTATCACTAAACACTTTGTCAACATTTCCGACTGAAAAATGGGCAGACTGTAGTTGCAATTTCTAACAGGTAGGACATTGGTCCGACGTGGAAGCTATACGTTAGTGGAAATGTACAGTCTGAGCGAAGTGAATTATAAATAAGCTGCGTATAACAATACCAGACATTAACTTTTGTAACTTTGTTACAAACTTGTATTTATTGTTTATTACCGACTGGTGGGAGTATTTGTGCCTTTTTTGTATGAAAATACAGCACAACTGTTTTTCAAAGAGCTTACCTCATTTACCTCGTGAATCTAGACCTGATGTGCAGAAGAAACTTGCAGCCTAGTCACAGTTAACATAATGCCGTCGAGGTACGTATAAAATGTAGTAAATTTTCCTGTAGCATTCCTGAACTGAGTTTACTTAATTCTTTGACCTAGACCAAGGAACGGATCTGTCGCACTTACTAAGACAAGTGTGCACAAGCAGAAAGCCTATAGCAAGACCATCCCACTGCATAGCATAGCAGCCCTTATCTCTCAAACTTCATTCAGTATCGAACAAATCTATACCTAAGTTAACAAAATGCGCTTTTGTAGTCTGTTGCATGTTGTTGCCATCACGCTAAGTGATATTCTAATCGCTTTTTGCTTCCTCAGATTGAAATTTTACTTGCACCCTAAGAGTTTATGAATCATACTACAGTAAACCTGCTATATATGATACAATGTTGTATAATGAGACTAGTTTTTGTATTGTTAATTTTGTGAAGTTGAGGAGTACTGACATCGTTTATGCTGTATTGTGCTTTCCCTTATTACCGATTTTCGTGTTCGAGTCTCTCGTGATAGTCGTCGTATTTTTCTAGGAACTCCAATCTATTACCTCCTGCGCGTACTTATAGAAGTGTATTAACTGCGCTTCCTCAGTTTAGCCGGTTGGAACATTCAATGACAGCTACAGTAACTGGTGAGGAGCCTGTTCGGTGATGCATTTCGTGGTCCTTGCTTCCAGAAACGTAAAACCGAGCTTAATGTAATTCAAAGCGTCACTGACGGTCCGATTCATATCCTTTTTGAAGGAGAAATTCGCAGATCTGTGTGAAGTAATTTAAGGAAACTACGAAGCACATACACTCCTGGAAATTGAAATAAGAACACCGTGAATTCATTGTCCCAGGAAGGGGAAACTTTATTGACACATTCCTGGGGTCAGATACATCACATGATCACACTGACAGAACCACAGGCACATAGACACAGGCAACAGAGCATGCACAATGTCGGCACTAGTACAGTGTATATCCACCTTTCGCAGCAATGCAGGCTGCTATTCTCCCATGGAGACGATCGTAGAGATGCTGGATGTAGTCCTGTGGAACGGCTTGCCATGCCATTTCCACCTGGCGCCTCAGTTGGACCAGCGTTCGTGCTGGACGTGCAGACCGCGTGAGACGACGCTTCATCCAGTCCCAAACATGCTCAATGGGGGACAGATCCGGAGATCTTGCTGGCCAGGGTAGTTGACTTACACCTTCTAGAGCACGTTGGGTGGCACGGGATACATGCGGACGTGCATTGTCCTGTTGGAACAGCAAGTTCCCTTGCCGGTCTAGGAATGGTAGAACGATGGGTTCGATGACGGTTTGGATGTACCGTGCACTATTCAGTGTCCCCTCGACGATCACCAGTGGTGTACGGCCAGTGTAGGAGATCGCTCCCCACACCATGATGCCGGGTGTTGGCCCTGTGTGCCTCGGTCGTATGCAGTCCTGATTGTGGCGCTCACCTGCACGGCGCCAAACACGCATACGACCATCATTGGCACCAAGGCAGAAGCGACTCTCATCGCTGAAGACGACACGTCTCCATTCGTCCCTCCATTCACGCCTGTCGCGACACCACTGGAGGCGGGCTGCACGATGTTGGGGCGTGAGCGGAAGACGGCCTAACGGTGTGCGGGACCGTAGCCCAGCTTCATGGAGACGGTTGCGAATGGTCCTCGCCGATACCCCAGGAGCAACAGTGTCCCTAATTTGCTGGGAAGTGGCGGTGCGGTCCCCTACGGCACTGCGTAGGATCCTACGGTCTTGGCGTGCATCCGTGCGTCGCTGCGGTCCGGTCCCAGGTCGACGGGCACGTGCACCTTCCGCCGACCACTGGCGACAACATCGATGTACTGTGGAGACCTCACGCCCCACGTGTTGAGCAATTCGGCGGTACGTCCACCTGGCCTCCCGCATGTCCACTATACGCCCTCGCTCAAAGTCCGTCAACTGCACATACGGTTCACGTCCACGCTGTCGCGGCATGCTACCAGTGTTAAAGACTGCGATGGAGCTCCGTATGCCACGGCGAACTGGCCGACACTGACGGCGGCGGTGCACAAATGCTGCGCAGCTAGCGCCATTCGACGGCCAACACCGCGGTTCCTGGTGTGTCCGCTGTGCCGTGCGTGTGATCATTGTTTGTACAGCCCTCTCGCAGTGTCCGGAGCAAGTATGGTGGGTCTGACACACCGGTGTCAATGTGTTCTTTTTTCCATTTCCAGGAGTGTAGATCAGGATGGCCGGTTGAATATTTGAACCCTCCTGCTCCTGATTTCTAGTGCTGTGTCTCAACTACCGTGCTGTATTGCTTGACTTGTCAACTAAGGAAACGGAGATGCTTTCTTTTTCATCTTTAGAGGAATTGCACCGTCCCTAACAGTATCTAGAAACTAAACAGCTGGTAATCAGAAACGAGAATGTTGTCTGTCGGCAGTCAGTCAGACTGTCAGGAGTCAGATCTGGAGATACTACAAGACGCACCTTAATTTTTAAGCAATTTTTTTTAAATAACAGTTTTACCATTTTATTAGGCTGAAAAGCCAGACTTAAAAATTATTATTAATGTATAGAACCGAACTGACCTTTAAAATCCCTGAAAGTCGTCCCCTGAACTTTCTTCTTCTTCTTCTTCTTCGTCGCCGTCTTCGTTTTCCTCTTCATATATGAGATGATGTTCACTGCCATCGAGAGCGTTATTTTTGCAGCACTTCTTTAAAGACATAACAATAATGTCTTCTCTCACTCAGACCATGACTGTTTCATTCACTGACACATTTGCTTCATCATAGGTCGTTTTGAAGCTCCCTTCGGCCCTTCGGCCCTTCGGCATGAGTTCCTGTTTGGGTTCATCCATCATCCATTTGCTCCACTCCTCTCCCATACACTTTAAATAGTTTATTTATCGAGACATTAAGAGGTTGCAATTGTGAAGTATGTCCTCCAGTAATAACAGCAAACTCTGTATTTCCCTGTCTTAATTTCTCCTTCACAGAATTTTTCAAATGACTGCTAAACTGATCTAGAACCTGAAGACAACTCTACTTCAATAAACCACATTTCCTTCCCTCTCATACTCTTTTAATCCATAATTTCTTACCAGCCTCGTTCATCCAACTCTTGTCATGTACGTGAACAACACCTGGCTCTATTTTAGAAAATTTTAGCATTGTTTTGCGCTTGAAAATGATCATTGTATTAAGTTTAGTACCGTCAGCGCAAAAGGACAGCAGTATACCGTATTTTTTCAAGTCCACCTGTTTTTATAGTTACAGTTGCAGCACCTTTCATGGCAACAGTTCTGTTACTCGGAACATGAAGTGTCCACATTCGCTATTTGGCTCTGTTCCACACTGGTCTTCTTTCGCTGTTGAATAATAAATCATTGTAAAGATAATATTTTCTCTTCATGCTCTTGAGGCATTTTCTGAGATATTTTGGTTTTGGTTCGCATGCTAACTGCATGACGCTTCATAAACCTCTAGCACCAACCAATTTCACCCTTACATTCTGTTAAGTTCCACTGTAGAGCTAGCTTACGAGAGTGTATTTGCATCACTTTTGTATTAATTCCAACGTCATTTTGACGGTGTCTTTGAATCCATTTCAATACGTCATCTTCTAGTTTTGGTCACTTTGCCTTCAGTCCTCTATTAGCACATTTAGTCTTTCTCATTTTTTTCAGTTCTTCTTTACTGGGCCGAGCGAGATAGCGCAGTGGTTAGCACAATGGACTAGCATTCGGGACGACGACGGTTCAAACCCGCGTCCGGCCATCCTGACTTGTGTGATTTCCCTAAATCACTTCAGGTAAATGCCTGATTCCTGTGAAAGGGCACGGCCGACTCCCTTCCTCGTCCTCCCCTAATCCGATGGGACCGATAACCTCGCTGTTTGGTCCCCTCCCTCGAATCAACCAACGTTCTATACTAGCCCGCCAGTCGCCAATGGTTTTTATCTGTTGGTGAAGTTCCGTAATGCCGCTCAGCTGCTCTGTTTCCATGATCTTTTGCACATGCTATTACTTTCAATTTACAGCCCGCATCACAAGAATACCTCTTGTCGATTACGAAACTAGCTACTAACAAAAATGTTGTAGTTTTACCGACAACACAGACCACTTTCAATTCAAGTTCACTGGCACTGTAGACTGCAATGACGCATCATTGGCTAGACAGTTTTCTGGGTTTGTGATGGCGAGGCGGGGGGGATGCAGTGTTAGCAAGCTTGTGAATCCCCGCAATTATATTCGTCGTATCGGTGCTCTGCTGCTGCTGCCAGTTGAATCCATTGTTGCCAGATAGAGACAGGTCTCCCGCGGCATCGAATTTATGGTCATTTTTAAGATTGGTGGGAACTGTAAATCAAAAACTGGACATTTTTATATTAATTTCGAGTACAAGACACACCTAAATCTTGGAGGCAATTTTCGAAGAAAAAATGTGTCTATAGTCCGTAAAATACGGTACAACCAGCTCCATAAACTGCTCCAGACGCTTGTCCAGAATAATAATCCTTAAGAGAATGGGGCCCTCGTTTAGCCACAGGGAATAGCGCGGACACGGTGCCGTCGTGCAGTGACCAGTTCCACTTGGACGGATCTATTCATTGCCGAGTCAATATACTAGAAAGCTAGTAATGGGGAGGTAACTCTTATCATCCCCAGTGGTATGCATACATGTTCCCTCCACAGCACATTTGTGCTGCCAGTGTATGCTCGTTACCCTCATGCGAGAAACTGGATAGTCAACAGAGAATTTCAGGATAATCTCAGTGCGGTCTATCCATTGGTCTCATCATGGCTCCGAAAGGACCTCAGATAACAGAATACGTAACGACTGAGCCAACATTTACCCACAGACCCGTTGCACTCGCGATGGCAAGATTTTCTTGCAGCGTTTCACGAGTTGCCACGTTACCCATCCGTCCATTACCCGCATGGGTAGTCCACAGTAAACCTTAGCGACGATTGCCGCCAGTAATGCCCTGTAACTTTGTCGTGACCGAAAAGAGCTCTCGGATACTAGTGAATCCCACGGCGTGTGTATCCCGACTCCTCACACTGAAGCTATGGTCTTGGTAAAATAGTTCTAATGTTCAAATGTGTGTGGAATCTTATGGAACTTAACTGCTAAGGTCGTCAGTCCCCTAAGCTTACTCACTACTTAACCTAAATTATCCTAAGGACAAACACACACACCCATGCCCGAGGGAGGACTCGAACCTCCACCGGGACCAGCCGCACAGTCCATGACTGCAGTGCTTCAGACCGCTCGGCTAATCCCGCGCGGAGATACAATAGTCCTGGAAGTGTCCAGGACGGTAAGAACGCAAGCCTGGATTTGTCAGATAGGAATTAAGCACTTCAAAAGAGCGCCACTAAACCATACCGTTCGTTAGACATTCTTCGAATGTTTTGAGCATTTTCATATAACCCAAATGTAAGATTCTTATCTAAGACACTAGACCTGCATTAGGACAGGCAGAACTTCAAATCCTCACTCGGCAATTCAGATTTAGGTATCCTGAGTTTTCCCTAAACCGCTTAACGCAAATAATGGCATGGTTTCTTTGAAAGTAACAAACTGATTTCTTTCGCCCTTCTTCCCTAATACGAATTGCCAGCCGGTGTGGCCGAGTGGTTCTAGGCGCTTCAGTCTGGAACCGCGCGACCGCTACGGTCTCAGGTTCGAATCCTGCCTTGGGCGTGGATGTGTGTGATGACCTTAGGTTAGTTAGGTTTAAGTAGTTCTAAGTTCTAGGGGACTGATGACCTCAGATGTTAAGTCCCATAGTGCTCAGAGCCATTTGAACCATTTGAATTAATACGAATTTCATCGTCAGGGGGACGTTAAAACGTATCCTTCTTTAGCTCGTTTTCATATCTACAACTGTCATTGATAAAACTGACGTGTTACAGAATTACGTTTTTCTCTTGATCAACACGAAAATAATTCAAAAGCCCATTTGATGTATAATCCAGAATAACTACACCTACTATTCAAGCAGCACATAGTAGATTTACTAACACGCACGACTTCAGCAGCCATTGATCTTTGCTCTGTAGGTATAACTACCAGAAGTATATAGTGTAGTACCCATTTGACGACTTGGGCAGAATAATATAAAGAGAACTGCCAATAAAGGAATAAAATGGCATCGTTCTAATTTCGCTGTTACCGGATAATACCATAAAACCAAAGCAGGACCATTTCATTCTCAATTTCTCAATACCTAATGAAGTTTGGATCTATGTTTATGAAGAAAGTGTTACAATTCGAAAGCATTTCATCTACTATTGCAATGTTCTGTTATAGACAACGCTTCTTGAATTTCGCAACTGTTCCACGCGCCCAAATCTTGCTTGACCTTTTACATGTTTCGGTATTGTGTAACTTGACATTCCGGGTTCTCGGTACTCACATGTGCCCGTGGAAAGTGTCAAAGCAGGGTCTCTGATAAAATGCGGCGAACCCGTTGTGAAAAAAATCTGCACAATGCCTTCTGACGTCAATTAAGCAGTTATCTCGCGAACACGTTCGAAAGAACATCTCAGGGGTCACTACAGATGATGGGTGACGAATCGCATTAGATCATTTCCAACATTGCCCAAGATCCTCCACGCACCATCGTCATGCTGTTATGCCACTAATTCTTTAAAAGATAATACTCCGACACGTTGTTTTTGCAGTCTCACTCATCGCAGAGCTCCAGAGCGTTAGAGATGTGTATTTTATGATAAACGGAGGATAGAGAGTGATTTACAAAGTTCAGTAAAAAATATGCTGCCTATAATTTTTCGTAGGTGGAAGCGTGTGGCTGATCTTTGAAAGACACCTGATTATTAATTGCCAAAGCTGTTCTTTGTATTAAGAAAGCAGCATTAAATTTTCGAAATGAATTTTTACTCTACAACGGAGTGTACACTGATTTGAAACTTCCTGATAGATGAAAACTACATGCCGGACTAGACCTCGAACCTGGGACATTTAATCTCTCGGGAAAGTGCTCTACCGTCTTTTTTTTAAAATTTAAACGAAATTATATTAATAATTTGCAATGTCTACATAAAGTGAAACATGTAGTTTACTTTCAGTTAGTTAACTTACTACTCTGGCATAAATAAATGCCGAATGAAACGCGTTTGGAAGTCAAGTGAGCAATAAGTAAGGCTTTTAGTGACTACCGTAGAAGAATATTGCTGAAAGATCCTTGACAAAACCCTTAGAAGTTCTGATCGAGTCACTCATACAAAAGACAGGAACTGAAATTTATAGTAGCAAAGAAAAAGCAATGCTGTTTTCGAATGTTCCTTTACAAAAGAAAACCCAGAAGTATTGTCTCAATTTAATTCTCTTACCACTGAAAAGATGAGTGAAATAGAAATTAGTGTCAGTGATGTTGAGAAACAACTGAAATCTTAAAACTGAACAAAGCTCCAGGGCCCGATGAAATCCCTATCAGATACTATACACAATCTGCGGATGAATTTGTTAACTATAATCTATCGTAGATCCCTCGCACTAAACATCATGCCCAGTAGCTGAAAAAAAAAGCACAGGTCACATCTGCCTACTAGAAGAGTAGCAGAAGTGATCCACAAAATTCCGTCCAATATCCTTAACGTCCATTTGTTACAGAATCTTAGAACATATTCTGAGCTCAAACATAACGAAGTATCTCGAACACAACTATCACGTCCATGGCATGGATTTCGAAAACGTAGATCATGTGTAACCCAAATCACACATTTCTCACATGACATCCTGAAAGCCATGGATCAATGCAGTCAGGTAAATGCAGTGTTTCTCGATTTCCGAAAGGTATATTACTCAGTACCACACGTACGCTTATTGTGTCTGTGTTGGGGCTTATGGCGCTCAACATTGAGGTCATCAGCGCCCACGTATGCTTATTATCAAAATTACGTTCGTAGGGGGTATCAGGCGAAATTTGTGACTTGACTGGAGATTTATTGGTAGGGTGGACGCAGCATGTTATCTTGGACGGAGAGTCATCGGCAGACGTAATAGAAACTTCGAGTGAGCCCCAAGGAAGACTGTAGGGTCCCTTATAGTTCGTGTTGTACACTCCTGGAAATGGAAAAAAGAACACATTGACACCGGTGTGTCAGACCCACCATACTTGCTCCGGACCCTGCTAGAGGGCTGTACAAGCAATGATAACACGCACGGCACAGCGGACACACCAGGAACCGCGGTGTCGGCCGTCGAATGGCGCTAGCTGCGCAGCATTTGTGCACCGCCGCCGTCAGTGTCAGCCAGTTTGCCGTGGCATACGGAGCTCCATCGCAGT